>NC_081186.1:32602513-32752107 GCF_029867415.1 Vicia villosa
GGATGACGTGTATAGAGAGATGATACGCAACCACGAGGAAGAAACTCAGTGTCATCAGAGGATTGAGGCGGGGCAGACTGAAATGATGACGGTGATGCGTCAGATGCAAAGAGATCAACACGATTATGCGTATTGGAATGATCAAAGCATTGCAAACCTCACGGAGGAAATGCATTGTTTAACATACTGTGTTGAAGGCTTATATGAGTATGTGTATCATGCTGGGATGGTTCCGCCTAGAGACGGAGATGAAGGACGAAAGGGAGGTAGAGCACGTGCCCGAGGCAGAGCACGAGGAAGAGGAAACGAGTAGTGAGTATTTACCATTTCTACCACACAAAGTCACATTGAGGACAACGCAAAGTTTAAGTGTGGGGGAGGAAGCTTGCTGCTTTTCTTTTTATTTTCGGTAGATTTAAATTTCTAGTATTTAATTTCCAGTATTTCTAGTTATTACCCAAAAAAAATATTTTACTTTTCTGTCATTTCAACCCATGTACTTTAAGTTCATTTATGCGAGTATCTTTCCGTTTGTCGAATTCTCCATCTACTTGAACCATAAATTCTTTTTATATGCATAGTCTGACACGCTCGAAAAGAACGAGGATACACCAATCTAAAGATATGTTAGAAACTGAAGCACTATTAAACAAAATTGCTACAGTCTTGACACTCTAGAACCCCGAATTATGCAAGATCGATTTGAGAACCAATTATTCCAAATCTTTATCCTCTAGCTTTAAAGTAGCTTCGAGTAGTTTATTTAGCAGTCGGCACCGTCTTAAACACAAACTATGTAGAGAGCCGATAAATATAAGTGAATGATCCTGAAAATTTTTCAGTAAAAATTAAAAGATTACACCGACTAAGCTAGGTGACCCTCACCAGGTCATTTAACCCAAAGGATGTGTATCTCACGAACAATAAAGAAACTTATTGTTGGTTGGTTCAAAAGTATCTAGTATTTAACTTGGTAGGGCGAATTACGGTTCGATCCCCCGCAGCATACAATTGGTAAAAGAAGTGGGTACCACAGAAATGTGCCAGAGCCCCGTGCAATAAGGATCAGAGTCACTAACCGGTTACTCTACTATGTGCAAATGAAGATAAAGGGCTTAATGTGATTACGCTCGAATGAAAACAAGTAAAATCTAGTGAAAGGGTTTAGATGAGCTATAATAGCATGATTCGAACTGGTCAGCATAAGTTGGCGTTGTCTAGTGTCACCACTGTGTCTTTAGTGTTCATATTAAGCTTCTATATCTCTAGCAAAGTTTCACTGGGACTGCGTACGAATCGAGATGATTGTCATGCATATGTAAAACTCTTTTTTCTGATTGTTTGCTTGAGGGCAAGCAAAGTTCAAGTGTAGGGGAGTTTGATAACACGAAAAATGTGTCGTATATTTAGCTTAATTTACATGTATTATTATCTTATTTTATTTCGATTTTACTACTTTATTTCGTATTATGCCGGTATTTCGTTTTGTTTCAGGTATTTAATAAATCAAGGCTTGCAAAGGAAATAATCAAATTAAGAAGCTAAAATGAAGAGAAAAAGGCTAAAAGGATGCTTAATTGATGGGGGCGTAAAAAGAAGAACTCAGTCCCATGATGCATGCAGCCCAAGACAAAGGAAGTGGTGCACTTGACGATTGGCACACTGAAGGCCACGCCGTCCGTCACACACTCCCCCTGCCGGTCGACACCCCTTTGATATTTTAGTGTGTGATGTGAGTCACACACTCACACCCAGAAGGAAACATTCGTCAGCCCTGTTTTCTCTCCGCCTATTTTTCCTCCGTAAAGCAAGCTACTGAGACGAAACAATTCAAATTCAAGAACCTAAAGCAACTCTATAAATACCTAGCAAGAAGAATTGAAAGGGTTACGAAGTTTTACCCTACTGCCGTCATTTACATTCTCTTCAATTCAATTTCCAGTTCAAGTCTTCTTCCCAAACCAATTTTTCTGCAATAGATTTCCACACCGAAAATACTATTGCATCTTAATTTCTTTTTAAGCTTCAGAATTCGTTTTTAGTTTTAGGAATAGATTTAGTTTCAGCATTTATTTCCAGTTCCGGATTCAAGATTTGGTACTACAAGATTACACTTTTAGTTCTGCAATTTAATTCAGGTTTATTTATCAGCATTAATTATTGTTTACCGTTTATGTTATATTGTCGATTTATCTCCGGAGTAATATTTACCTGCTATATTTGTTCAATTCCGTCAATTAAAATAATGTCCGGCTAAATATTTATTATCGGTATGTAAGGTCATATAACCGAGGGAATCTAGTAATGCTTTCGACGTAATTTATTAACGAAATTTTATTTATCTGGTTATAATTTCTAATGCTTAAATAAACTGTTTTGTAACGTGAATTAAAAACGATAGAAGTTAGGATCAATAAAAACGAGAGTTTGAGGTTTTAACTGGACAGTAGGAATTATGCATTAACCTTAAATACAGCGAGAGCGCTTTAAGGTTAATTAGTCTTCATTTGTTTTCAAAAATTATTTTAAACTTTAATTGATACAACGAGAGCGCTCACTTATGTTTAATAATGAGATCATAATCAATAAACACGAGAGGGTGAGTGGAAGGTTTTTAAACTAATGATTTCTACAGAGAAGTATTTTTAAATTACGACGTCCGACCATTACATACCGGTATAATTCCCTCTTGATTTAATTTAATTATATAATTATTTTTCCCGTCTGATCCTAATCAATCAAATATTAGTCTTAGATTTACGTAGTAACGATTAACTACATTAGGTTGATTCTTAGTCCTTTGGGTTCGATATCTTTTAAAACTACGCGATAGACTGTGCACTTGCAGTCATAATCACAGACATACCCACTTTGTCGCGATCACTACTCAAGCTCAACAAAACAAGGATATCCTTAACCAAAATGTTCACACCGGTGAACAATTAAAGCAATAAGCAAACAACGTAGACGTCCTAGCGACTTACAACAAAATATTAGAGACTCAAATCTACCAAGTAGCACAACAACAAGCAAGTACTGCTGCACCTTCCGGTAGTTTTCCTGGACAACCACAACCAAATCCTAAAGGACACGCTAATGCTATTACACTACGATGTGGGACTGCAATAGATGGACAATTCGATCCAAGACTCCAAAATCCGACCATGTACCAAAAACCTGGCAAAGACACTGAAAAGCCGAAGAATCAACTTGAGAATGAAAAGGAAGACGAGAAAGACAAAAGCGATAGCGAAAACAAGAGTGAAGAGGAATTAGATAAAAAAACCTATGTGCCTCCACCTCCATATAAACCATCAATCCCATATCCTCAAAGACTCATTAAATCCAAAAATGAAGGGCAATTCAAGAAATTCGTAGAACTTCTGAAACAATTGAACGTTACGACACCTTTCACATAAGCTATTACCCAAATGCCCTCATATTCCAAATTCCTTAAAGAAATCATATCCAATAAGAAAAAGATCATGGAAAAAAAATGTTACATTAACCGCTGAGTGTAGTGCTATAATTCAAAATAACATGCCTCCTAAACTGAAAGACCCTAGTAGCTTCTCTATACCATGTGTAATTAGAAAATTTGTCGTAGACAAAGCCCTATGTGATCTAGGAGAAAGTGTTAGTTTATTGCCTTTATCCATTTGCGAAAAACTCAAATTAGGTGAATTAAGACTAACTGTAATACAGTGGGAGAATTTACTTTTAAAAATATGCGGATAGCAAGAGTCTCCACCGACTTTTATTTCATACAAAGGAAAGGTGTAAACACCCTTTGTATCCATTGTAATCCATGGGCTCTTAATTGCTTAGCTCACTTTTTGCTTGAATTGTTTGAAAAGTGTCGTGTGTGTATAGTAAAACATTTTTAAAAGAGCTTTAACTTTGTAATGATCTTCGTACGGATGTATACAAAGTGTAGTCTTTGAAAATGTTTTGAAAAAGGAGGTGTGAAAAGTATTTTGAATTTGTTTGAATTTAGCAAGCAATTAAGAACTACCTACCCTAAGTTTAATGTCTTTCTTGTTCTTTAAGCCTTTCGTTCAAGGGAAAGAGACTATTCGCACCATTAGTTAGTGGGAAGTCCTTTCATTGGATGTAAGGGACATCGAAGGGTCATCGTATAGTCATAGGACTATCCATACCATAAAGAGGGTAAGAAGTCTATGCATTGGATGAGAATAGTCATAAAGGCAACAAGTAAGGATACCTTAGCATTCGAAGGGACTATCATCATTTAATCGAGGAACAAGATCATTTATATCGTAGGCAACATCGAAGGGACTATGATCTTTATGATGATTTAAATCGGAAGGAACATTTGCTAAGGTATCCCTACATCCGAGGGACTTGACTATTTAATCGAAAGGCAACATAAGAGAGATTACCTTAGAGGTGAGTGCGTGAGCAAAAGTGATTGATTAATTTAATCCTGAAAATTAGGGTTATGCTAGGTTGATTTTAGTCTTGCCATACAATCCTATCAACCATGCATCTAAACAGTTTAAAGCAGTTTATAGATGCATAAAATAAAAGCAAAAAAGTAAATCCTACGCTATTACAAGGCTTTGGGGCAGTTACATAATAGTGGAAGAAACGAGCGCAAAAATAAAAAAACCTAAAACTATTACAAAAAAAACCTTTTGCGACCTATACATTGATTTCTAGAAATTTAAATAAATATCAAATAAATAAATAAACAAGTTTTACCCCAAAGGTCGGGGATTTGAGACAAGCACGCGACAATCATAGAATATGAGATGAGAAGAGAAACCGGGAGAAAATTATAGTTAGAAAAGATTGGGGTTAATGAGATTGAAAAAACCTAAATTGATATAATCCTAATTTATTTAATTAATTATTAGTTAAACCTAATTAATTAAGTTGGTATAAAAATGGGTTAACAAACCTAATGGTTAAAAAGCCTAAATAAAAGTTAATATCCCCTACCTTTTGAAAACCTAATGGGTAAAAAACCTAATGGGTAAAAAAACCTAATGTGTAAAATAAACCTAAAGGGTTAAAAACCTAAGCGAAGGTTAATGGACAACGCCTACCTAACATGTATTTTTAGGGTTTCTATGATTTTTGAAGTTAAAGGCTAAACCTAAAATAAAAACCTAATTCTAACTAAATTAAAAATCCTAATTTATTTAAGCCTAAAACTAATTTATTTAAAACTAAACCCTAATTTATTTAAGCCTAAAACTAATTTATTAAAAATAAATTCAGTTTTAATTAATTATCTAAAAAAAGGTTAATTTTAAGTAAGTAAAATAAAAAAATTATATAAAAAAATTAATTTTTAAAAGAAATTAAAAAAAAGGAAAAAGGTTGGTTAAAAAAAGAAAATAAAAAAACAAAAAATAAAAACTAAATTAAAATAAGAAAAACTTAGCACTGAATCCTGTGTGGCGAGGCTCTGAAGGTCCATGGTGTGCCTTCAGTCATGTGGGCGTTGGCTCTGACCTTGAAATGATCCAAAGACTGGGACGTGGGGGTGCACCATAATCCTTCACTTCAGGCGTGTACGAGATCTGCAGCATGTTGGGACGAGTGATCAAACCCACGCCTCTAGCTTTACCACCCAACGCTCATAACATCTCAACCACACGCTTTAGTCAAATATGGAATGCAAACCAATAATGATATATCAAATACGCTAATTAAATGAAACAAAACCTGCACAATTTCAAACAGGGCAATGACACGAAGCCACGCACCCTTCTTCTTCGTGGAGCACCTGCACTTGGCTACGATTAGCTACGGATTCGCTACGAATCCGTTGGTAGCTAACCCCCTGCATATTTCAATCTCATAACACACAACAAATAAATGTCAAAAATTAACATGGTTCGATTAGAAATCACATTTTGAGCACGATGGTGCCCGTTATTTGGCCAGATTTTGCCTAGAATGAAAACCCCCTATTTGAGACCTTCACGACCTAACAATGGCAGATGGTAGTTCCTATACTTAAACAATAATTGAACCATACAGAAAGCTTTGAAATCACATCAAGAACACGAATATGCAATCAAATTACATTTATCATGCATAAATTAACGAAAAATGATTTTAAGTTATAAGTGCCAAACCGTGAACGTGAAAGGGATGATTCTGGACGCCTGGGACCTTGGAGAATATTTGGATAACTTCAGAGAACACTAAGGAAGCATGCTCGATCCTTCAAACGCCTTGAATTGTTCTAAATCTTGGACTGCACCACTCACTTTTTCACGATTTTTTTTGTTCTTGGAATAGGGTTCTCGAGGCAACTTTGCTGTCCCTTGCAATCTGAATAGGTTCAATACTTATAGCACATGGAATTAGGGCAATAAAATTGGATCAAATCTCTTTGAATCTTTAGATTGCAATTTGATGAAAATTTGATTTTGAAATCTTTCTAAAATTAGTCCAATTATGCTTCTCTCTTTCCAATATCTCTTTGCACGAAATTGAACCAAAAATATGGTATTTGGATGATTGAAATTGATTGGAAACCAAATCCAAATCAAATCCTCCATATTTTCTTCAATTATTTGATTTAAATGGTATTTTAAATGAATAAAAATTCAAATAAAAATAGAATAAAAATCAAATAATCGTGGGATTGGGTTGGAGATTCTTAGTGACTTGGGGAACAAGTTTGGATCATAAAATATTGGGCCTATTTGCAAGAAAATCCATTTTGGTCCTTATTTGCTTCGTGTATTTCTTCAAAAATTTGCCAACTTCAACAAGTCATAACTACTTCAATATGTATCATATAAAGGTGTTCTAGGACTTTTTGGAAATCCCAATATGTCCTTTACAAGCTACTTGGAACCGTTTTTGCATTTGGATATTTTTTCTTGATGATATTGGCTTTGACAAAAAACAGCTTTTGGTTGACTTTCAAAAAGACCTGTAATGTTTTAACTCATATCTCCCAAATGAAGCAATTTTGGTCTTTATCTATGAGAGACATAGTTGTAGGGAATTAAATTTCCTTCAAAATGAGCCTTTGTTGGAAACATTCTGATGAAGCATGTGAAAGTTATGGCCAATCAAAGTTGAGTTGACTGTTAGGTCAAAAACCCTAATTTAGAAACTTCGTTTTTTGTTGATTTTTGATCTTTTATTGATGACCTCAAAATATTGATGTTGACCCAAAAATCAGGAGCTTTGACTATATGTTTACCATAGTTGACTTTTAGGTCAAACTAGTCGACTGTTGACCATTTGATCCTGAAGAGATTGTTTGAATCAAAATATTTCGAAATATGGAAGGAAAATTTTGGGGTATGACACCAACCAAGATACCTTTACAATTAGTTGACCGATCAGTTAAGTTTCCTGTACGTAGGCTTGAAAATGTTCCCGTTCGTATAGGACAATTCTATATCCCTAACGACTTCGTAATAATGGACATAAAGGAAGATTCCAATATCCCTATCATATTAGGTAGACCATTCCAAGCCACCCCTAGAGCCATTATAGACGTGAAGAAAGGAAAACTAACTTTTGAGGTTAGTGAAGAAAAAGTAGAGTTTATTCTCTCCTAATTCTTCAAAGCTCCTGCTATAGACGATTCGTATTGTTTTTTAGATGTTATAGATGAATGTGTTAATGAAATGGAGAAACAACAAGACACCTATTCTGAAGTTTTAAAGATTCCTATACCACCCATTTTTGAATATGATAACTGGCGTGAGCAATACCAAGACGATAACCTAAGTGAATGCCTAGCATTGACTCCTGATCCTATTCCATGCCCTTAGAAACCTGTTGTAGAACTTAAAACACTGCCCAAAGATCTAAGGTACAAATTCCTAGACGAAGAACTTGAGCGACCTATCATAGTCAATGCCTATTTAGGACAAATAGAAACTGAAAAATTACTTAATGTCCTAAGAAAATATCCAATTGCTTTACGCTATAACATCTCGGATCTGAAAGGAGTAAGTCCCTCTATCTGTATGCATCGCATTATGCTGGAAGAAGACTGTAAGACCTCTAGAGAACATCAGAGACGAATTAATCCTATACTGAGTGATGTAGTAAAAAGGGAAGTACAAAAGCTGTTAGAGGCAAGAATCATATACCCAATATTCGACAGTAAATGGGTTAGTCTCGTTCATGTTGTACCCAAGAAAGGAGGAGTTACTGCGAAAGGTGAGTCTCTAGCATAACGCACTCAAACTGGATGGAGAATGTACATCGACTATAAGAAGTTAAACAAAGCCACTCGTAAAGACCATTTCCCTTTACCTTTCATAGATCAAATGCTCGAACGCTTGGCTAAACATTCCCATTTCTGCTATCTTGATGGTTATTCAGGATTTTTCCAAATTCCTATCCACCTTGATGACAAAGAAAAGACTACGTCCACATGTCCTTGTGGTACATTTGCATATAGACGAATGCCATTCGGACTTTGCAATGCACCCGGAACCTTCTAGAGGTGCATGATAGTGATCTTTGCTGACTTTCTGGATCGCATGATGGAAGTATTTATGGATGATTTCTATGTCTATGGAGAAAGTTTTGAAGGGTGTTTATCAAACCTTGAAATGGTAATCAAACGATGCGTGAGTGTAAATCTAGTACTTAACTAGGAGAAATGCCATTTCATGGTCCGACAAGGGATTGTACTATGATACATTGTATCTGACAGGGGGATCAAAGTATATAAAGTGAAAATCGAAGTAAAAGAAAATCTTCAACCTCCAAAACCGTTAGAGAAATACGGATTTTTCTGGGACACGCCGGTTTATATCGATGTTTCATAAAAGATTTCTCTAAGATAACTAAACCCCTAACTGAACTTTTAATGAAAGACGTTGAATTCATTTTCGATGAGAAATGCTTAAACGCTTTCGAAACACTTAAACAAGCATTGATCTTAGCGCCAATTATGCAACCTCCAGATTGGAACGAACCTTTCAAGATAATGTGTGATGCAAGCGACTATGCCGTAGGTGCTGTCTTAGGACAACGAAAGGATAAAAAGATTCATGTGATCTACTAAGCAAGTAGAACCTTAGACCAGGCGCAAATGAACTATGCCACCCCAGAGAAAGAACTCTTAGCTGTCGTGTTCTCCTTAGACAAATTTCTATCTTACTTAGTAGGAGTGAAAATCATTATCTATACTGATCACGCCACTATTAGATATCTATTAAGTAAGAAAGATGCCAAACTAAGACTTCTTCGATGGATCCTACTCTTACAAGAGTTTGATTTGGAAATCAAAGACAAAAAAAGGCATACTGAAAAACATAGTGGCTGACCACTTATCATAAATGGAAGGGATCCAACCTGATGAAGTGCCTATTACAATGATTTCCCTTATCAGAAATTTTAGCTCAGTTAGAGGAAAATGCGGTCGAACGTTCCATTACATTCAACGATATCGAAACAAATGATGTTTTGAAATCAATTTACACTAAAACCACACTACCCTGGTATGCTGACTTTGTCAACTACCTAACTGTTGGAGTTTTACCGCCAGATCTAACCTATCAACAAAAGAAGAAATTCTTCCATGACTTGAAGCAATGTTATTAGGACGGCCCACTTCTTTTCAAAAGAGGAGCGGATGGTATCTACCGTCGATGTGTTCCTGAAGAAGAAGTGGAAAATATAATTTCCCATTGTCATTATGCTCCTTATGGAGGACATGCAAGCACTTCAAATATCTGCGCAAAGATCTTACAAGCCAGGCCTATTTTTGGCCTACTCTATGGAAAGATGTCCATATCGCTATTATAAATTGCGATCGGTGCCAACACACTGGTAACATCTCTAGACGCGAAAAAATGCCCCAAAAAGGCATTTTAGAAGTGGAAGTCTTTGATGTATGGGGAATAGATTTCATGGGACCGTTTCCTTCTTCTTTTGGAATCATCGTTGTCGATTATGTGTCAAAATGGATCGAAGCTATAGCCTCTCCGACTAACGATACACAAGTAGTTGTCTGTTTCTTTAAAAACATCATCTTCCCTAGATTCAGCATTCCTAGATTAGTTATTAGCGATTGAGGTTCCCACTTTATCTCAAAAATCTTTGAAAAGCTTCTATTGAAATATGGAGTCCACGACCGCATAGCATCACCCTATCATCCACAAACTAGTGGACAAGTGGATGTTTTGAATAGAGAAATTAAGCAAATCTTAGAAAAAACGGTTGCCATCTCTATGAAAGATTGGTCGTCAAAGCTACACGAAGCTCTGTGGGCGTATAGAACAGCTTTTAAAACTCCAATAGGTACCACACCTTTTAAATTAGTTTATGGTAAATCATGTCACTTGCCGGTAGAACTTGAACATAAAGCTTATTGGGAAATTAAAACGCTCAACTTAGATTATACTGCCGCTGGTGAAAAACGTATTTTAGACATCCATGAATTAGAAGAACTTAGATTAGACGCTTATGAAAATGCCCGCATTTATAAAGAAAGAACAAAAAATGGCATGATAAGCGTATATCGAGGAAAGAGTTTAAGGAAGGCGACGTAGTACTCCTATTTAATTCTAGACTTAAGATTTTCCCTGGAAAATTACGATCTAGATGGTCTGGCCCTTTTGAAATTACTAAAACCTTTCCAAGTGGAGCCGTTGAAATCAAAGGTAGATCTTGCGAACCGTTTATAGTGAATGGGCAACGTTTAAAGCTCTATTATTGTTGATAATTCTGGTATGACAGACTCAGATGTCAATCCCGATGTCAAGACATCTGATCTGTTATTAATTTAGCACAAGCAGAATAGAAGGATCCCCCATTATTTAGTTACTCTTAGAGAAGAGTCAATGAGACCTGGGATCACACATGTTCAGCATACAGAACCAGATTATAAATTTACATGGTTCTGTATAGGAACAGCTAACACTTCTGAACCTGATGTTATAAACAAATTCATAACATCCATAACCGAACAAATAATTCAGAAGATAAATAACATAGTTAATTGTTAACCCAGTTCGGTCTAACTACCTACTCTGGGGGCTACCAAGCCAGGAAGAAGATTCCACTATCAGTAGTACTATTTTATATAAACAGCCTCTGGTTTACAGATAAGAACTCCATCCAATATAAGAAAACCCCGGCTTACTCCCTGGTGATACCTAACTGTTACAACCCTGCAACAGCTATTTACACAATTAACAATGAACACATACTTGATCTTGCTTCACAGCTTCAATCAAGCTTACAAAACACAACTCTTACCTACAGGTTTTGAGTGAGGACAATCACTTCTCTAACCTACAGGTTTCGAGAAGGACAAGGTAGCCATCCCACAACCTGGGTGGTCTCCCTATAGAAACCCTAATGATTACATCGTTAAAACCAGGTTTTCTCTTTTTTCTAGGTTACCAAAGTTTCCTATTTATAACCTGATCCCAGTTGGACTTGGGCTTACAAATCGCAGCACTCTTGCTGTTACAAATATGCAGAAAATATTCTACTGCAAATAAGGTATTTCTATCCTGAGTTTCCTAAATTAGATATTGTTGAATCCAATCTTCTGATATGATTCTTCCTGAATCTTCAATCTTCTGATCTGATTCTTCAATTATTCTTTTGACCTTTAAATATGCGCCACATAGGATTACATAATATTCACGTAGAATATTCTGTATCTATTAAGTACAAACTAAATCTTCCTTCCAGTTCTGCAGGCGCGATGTCATGAGTTGATGTCATGACATTCCATCTAACATCTTGCTTGTACCTGTTTTATTCTTTATAAACTTGCAAGATTCACATCAATATTATGTTTTACTGCTATTATGTTTTAGTCAAACATAGATGCCAATCAGCCAATAAAAGCACTAACAATCTCCCCCTTTGGCATATTTTGGCTAAAACATAAAAGTGCAGCAAAAACATAAAAACTTCAAGACACCAAGGAAGAACAGAATTTACATTCTCATAATTGGGTTTACCTTCTGTTCTTTAGGACTTGAGCCACATCATAACATTGTCAGTCTGCTACAAACTTTTTACAGTAGCAAAATCAGAAGATGTATACTTCTCCCCCTTTTTAGACATAATATGACAAAGAAAGAACCGATGTCATAATATGCAGTGGAACATCTTCATGCAACACTGATGTTCACGAGGAAGATGATGGGAGAAGCCCTGCGTCTTGGAGGACCAATGGTGGCATAAGAGACCCCTGCCTTAGTCTTGTACCAGAAACCGAATCCTAGCATTGACCTCGAGAGAGGACTTGAGTGAAAACTGTCCACCAGTCCTAGTAACTCAGAACACAAATCACAATTGTGTTCATAACTCAGATCACAAATCACAACAAGAATGATTCCTATACTGAAGATTGTATATAGGGGAACATCTTTGTTGTTACTGCAGAAAAACCCATGGTAGAGACCATTAACATCCTCATCCCGTGTTTTTCTTTTTCTGAGATGGTTTTGGTATAGCAACCCATCACAATACCAAACCCAGACTCGACTCACAAGAACGCACACGAACGACATTTTGAGAGAGTTTGATTTCTGCAATTTACGGAGATGCTATTATATAGCAAATGGAGATTATAGGAAATAACGATGGTCTTTGGTCTTGTTCAATGGTCAAACGGTTAATTAGGAAACAGTTCCAAAAGCTATTACTCTTTCCAAAGCAGTTTGTGACTATTTTTCTGATAGGAGTTATCTTGAATTACCAGTGCATGCATAGTCATTGAATGAACTTTACACCGACCGTTGATGTGTAGATAAGCTTCAATTTAGATTTCCTTGTTTGACTGTGAAGATTCAATTTCTTTAAACATGTCATGACATTGTGTTAGACATTGTCACTTTTCTTTGTTAGAACAAGATTTGTTCTGATCAATATTCTTAGTTTTGATGATAACAAGGATATGAATTTTGTGTGAGATAATGTGGTACTCTAATACATTGCAATTTCCCTTTCAGGAAATATATAAAGAGTATGCACAAATCAGCGCTCAGAAGCTTTGTCTCAGAAGGTTCAGCATGCAACATCAGAACATGGTCTGGCAAGACATCAGAAGATGGTCAAGGCAGAATCAGAACATGGGTCTATGGAAGCATCAGAAGAACTTGAGAGCAGAAGCAGAAGCACTGAAGTTCTCATGGTATCACGCTCAGAAGCACTTCAAGGTCAGAAGACAAGAAGATGCTATGCACCAAGCTGTTTGACTCTGATGATATTCAAACGTTGTATACACAAACATCAGATCAGAAGAAAGTACAGGTGGCAGGCTACGCTGACTGACAAAAGGAACGTTGGAAGCTATTAAAGGCAACGTCAGTAGACACAGCGTGAACAAGGCTCGAGGTAGTTGACAAAAGCGTGAAACATTAAATGCAATGCTGTACGGAATACGCAAAGCATTAAATGCTCCCAACGGTCATCTTCTCAAGTGCCTATAAATATAAAGTTCTGATGAGAAGCAAGGTTACCGAATCTGCTGATAATTAACTTGCTGAAATGCTGTTCAAATCAAAGCTCTCAAACTTCATCTTCATCAAAGCTCACTATATTGTTGTTGTAATATATTAGTGAGATTAAGCTTAAACTTTAAGAGAAATATCACTGTTGTGATTATAGCTTTTCAGAAGCATTGTAAAACTCTTATTTGATTACATTTATTTGTAAGTAACTAGAGTGATCAAGTGTTGATCAGGATACTCTAGGAAGTCTTAGCTTGTGTCTAAGCAGTTGTAATTAGAGTGATCACGTGGTGGTCAGAATACTCTAAGAAAGTCTTAGCTTGTGTCTAAGCATTTGTTCCTGGAGTGATCAGGTTGTGATCAGGATACTCTAGAAGACTTAGTCGCGGACTAAGTGGAAAACAATTGTAATCTGTTGCGATTAGTGGATTAAATCCTCAGGTGAGGTAAATCACTACGTGGGGGTGGACTGGAGTAGTTTAGTTAACAACGAACCAGGATAAAAATAATTGTGCAATTTTTTTTTATCGTTCAAGTTTTTAAGACTACACTTATTCAAACCCCCCCTTTCTAAGTGTTTTTCTATCCTTCAATTGGTATCAGAGCGCCGGTTCTAAGGTGCAAGCACTTAACCGTGTTTAGAAAATATTCAGGAAGAGAAAAACGCTTCAGTAAAAGATGGCTGGTGAAATTCCAACAGATCCACCTGCATCTACATCTGGCTCTGCTGAGCAATACAATGGTAACAATGGTTATACTAGACCACCAGTATTTGATGGTGAAAACTTTGAATACTGGAAAGATAAACTGGAAAGTTACTTTCTTGGTCTAGATGGTGAACTATGGGATCTTCTGATGGATGGTTACAAACATCCAATGAAAGCTAGTGGCGTAAAGCTTACAAGGCAAGAAATGGATGATGATCAGAAGAAGCTTTTCAAGAATCATCATAAATGTAGGATTGCTTTGCTGAATGCTATCTCTCATGCTGAGTATGAGAAGATATCTAACAAGGAAACAGCCCATGATATATATGAGTCATTGAAAATGACCCATGAGGGAAATGCTCAAGTCAAGGAGACTAAAGCTCTTGCTCTAATCCAGAAATATGAAGCCTTCAAGATGGAGGATGATGAAGATATTGAGAAGATGTTCTCAAGATTTCAAACTCTAACTGCTGGATTGAGAGTTCTGGATAAAGGCTACACCAAGGCTGATCATGTAAAGAAGATCATCAGAAGCTTACCCAGAAGATGGGGTCCAATGGTGACTGCATTCAAGATTGCCAAGAATCTGAATGAAGTTTCGTTGGAAGAGCTTATCAGTGCCTTGAGAAGCCATGAAATAGAGCTGGACGCAAACGAGCCTCAAAAGAAGGGTAAGTCTATTGCATTAAAATCTAATGTTAAAAAATGCACTAACGTTTTTCAGGCTAGAGAAGAAGATCCTGAAGAATCAGAATCTGAAGAAGAAGATGAACTGTCCATGATCTCCAGAAGGGTAAACCAACTCTGGAAGAGCAAGCAAAGGAAGTTCAGAGGCTTCAGAAGTTCAAAGATATTTGAACGAGGAGAATCTTCCGGTGACAGAAGATCTGACAAGAAGAAGGCTGTCTGCTATGAGTGCAAAGAGCCTGGACATTACAAGAACGAGTGTCCAAAACTTCAGAAGGAGAATCCCAAGAAGAAGTTTCATAAGAAGAAAGGTCTTATGGCAACATGGGATGATTCTGAATCAGAATCAGAATCAGACTCTGAAGAAGAGCAAGCCAACTTCGCGCTGATGGCTACAGAAGATGATGGATCAGAATCTACATCAAAATCAGATTCTGAAGAGGTATTTTCTGAACTATCTAGAGAAGAGTTAGTTTCCAGTCTAACAGAACTTCTGGAACTCAAGTCTCAGATTAGTATCAAATACAAGAAGCTGAAAAAGCTATTTGAATTTGAAACTAAGAAGCTTGAAGTGGAGAATTCTGAACTGAAGGAAAAAGTTTTAAATTTATCCAAAAATACTGGATCTCCTTCTGTCTCTGAAAAATCTACTCCAAGTCTGAACAATATTCTGAAAGAATATGACTTAAGTTTCAGAAAGTTTTTATCTAGAAGTATTGGCAGAAGTCAACTTGCTTCTATGATATATGCTGTGTCAGGAAACAAAAGAGCTGGCATTGGTTATGAGGGTGAAATCCCATACAAGCTTGAATCTGTGGATGATATGAAAATATCATACAAGCCTCTGTATAACCAATTTAAATTTGGCCACTCCCATGATATTAGGCACACATCACATGCTCAAAGCTTTCACATAACACACACCAAGAAGCATGTGACAAAACCTAAGAAATATCATGGAACTCAGAACATAAACTATCATTCTGTTCCTCCTATTTCCTATAATGCTAAACCCAAGTTCAATCAGAACTTGAGGAGAACTAACAAGAAAGGACCCAAGAAATTGTGGGTACCTAAGGAGAAGATAATTTCTGTTGCAGATATCCTTGGCGGCAAAAAGGACAAAAAGCAAAATGTCGTGGTACCTGGACTCTGGGTGCTCGCGACACATGACGGGAAGAAGGTCTACATTCCAAGACCTGGTGCTTAAGCCAGGTGGAGAAGTCAAGTTTGGAGGAGATCAGAAGGGCTAAATCATTGGTTCTGGAACCATAAGTCTTGGTAACTCTCCTTCCATAACTAATGTACTTCTTGTAGAAGGATTAACGCATAACTTATTGTCCATAAGTCAATTAAGTGACAATGGTTAAGATATAATCTTCAATCAAAAGTCTTGCAAGGTTGTAAGTCAGAAGGATGGCTCAATCCTATTTACAGGCAAGAGAAAGAACAACATTTATAAGATTGATCTTTCAGATCTTGAGAAGCAGAAGGTGACTTGCCTTATGTCTGTTTCTGAAGAGCAATGGGTCTGGCACAGAAGATTAGGTCATGCTAGTTTGAGAAAGATTTCTCAGATTAACAAACTAAATCTGGTCAGAGGACTCCCAAATCTGAAATACAAATCAGATGCTCTTTGTGAAGCATGTCAGAAGGGTAAGTTCTCCAGACCTGCATTCAAGTCTAAGAATGTTGTTTCTTCCTCAAGACCGTTAGAACTCTTGCACATTGATCTGTTTGGCCCAATCAAAACAACATCTGTCAGAGGGAAGAAATATGGATTAGTCATCGTTGATGATTATAGCCGCTGGACATGGGTAAAGTTCTTGAAACACAAGGATGAGTCTCATTCAGTGTTCTTTGAATTCTGCACTCAGATCCAATCTGAGAAAGAGTGCAAAATCATAAAGGTCAGAAGTGATCATGGTGGCGAATTTGAGAACAAATTCTTTGAGGAGTTCTTCAAAGAAAATGGTATTGCCCATGATTTCTCTTGCCCTAGAACTCCACAGCAAAATGGAGTTGTAGAGCGAAAGAATAGGACTCTACAAGAAATGGCCAGAACCATGATCAATGAAACCAATATGGCTAAGTATTTCTCGGCAGAAGCAATAAACACTGCGTGTTATATTCAGAATAGAATCTCTATCAGACCTATTCTAAATAAGACTCTTTATGAATTGTGGAAGAACAGAAAGCCCAACATTTCATATTTTCATCCTTTTGGATGTGTATGTTTTATTCTGAATACTAAAGATCATCTTGGTAAGTTTGATTCTAAAGCACAAAAGTGTTTCCTTCTTGGATATTCTGAACGCTCTAAAGGCTACAAAGTATATAATACTAAAACATTGATTGTAGAAGAATCAATCAATATCAGGTTTGATGATATGCTTGGTCTTGAAAAACCAAAGCAGTTTGAGAATTTTGTAGATTTTGATATTGATATATCAGAAGCAGTAGAACCAAGAAGCAATGCTGCAGAAGCTGGAAGTCTCAGAAGCAATGGATCAGAAGATCAAGTTGCTGCATCTTTAGAGAATCTCAGGATTTCTGAAGAACCAACAGTCATAAGATCACCTAGACTTGCCTCAGCTCATTCAGAAGATGTGATCCTTGGAAAGAAAGATGATCCTATCAGAACCAGATCATTTCTTAAGAATGACAATCAGAAGCAGTGATTAGAATCAGAAGGCGTAAAGTCTATTCAAAAAATTTTACAGCTGTCATCTATTATCTGATGGTGAACACGTGTATGTACGGTTAGTACAAAGCGTGCAGTTGAAAAGACGCCGACCTAGGTAACTGTGTTAAATCATTTCATTTACCACGTTCTCTCACCTAACATCACTTATCATTTAATGTAAATTGATTTCTCTTGATTCTTTAACTGTTCATTTTCTAATCTTATTGCATTTTTTTTAATCCGTCTCTATATATTCTTTTCAAATCATCTCATATATCTTTTTCGCTCCTTGTCTCTCTTTCTTCTTGCATACTCTCTTTTGAAAACTTCTTAGTCGCTTCTAAAACCCTAACCGAAAACCCAGAATTTGTTCTTCCTAGTTGTTCATCCTGTTTCAATGGCTGCTTCTTCATCTCAAAATGTTGGTTCATCTACTCCTCTCCATATTCAAGATGAAAAAAATGAGGAACTCACTCCAGTCGTTGCGTGCTCCATTCCTAAGGATAAATTAGAAGTTCTATGTGAACTCATGGTTGATTTTGATAACATTGAAGAACACCAATTTCATCTCAAAGAAGATATAATTTTTCAAGGATGGACTTCGTTGTTCGCTGAGTTCTGTGGACCAGTCTACCCAGATCTTGTCAAGGAATTCTGGGTACATGCAGTTGTCGCCCCTAAATCAATCTTGTCCTTCGTCCATGGAAAGTTTGTGGTAGTGACTGAGAACATCCTAAGGATGATGTTTGATCTGAGAAACCCTGAGGGAGCTTTTGAAATCGATCAAAGGGTAAATTGGAAAGATGTTTTATCCACCCTCTACCCAGACATAAATGAAACAAAGAATGTCAAGGACATGAGAGATCTCTACAAAATCTGGACCAAGATTCTTCTTGGGTGTTTCTATCACAGGAAAGGGACACATGCTTCTGACTTCGTCAACAATGAGCAAAAATACATTCTGTATTGCATTGCCATTAAGAAGAAGGTTGATGCTATCTACATTATCTTCAACCATATATGGAAGGCTGTGAAGGAGTCCAGAAATGCCTTCAGAGAAAAAAGTTGTACCATCATTCCGTTTGGTAGAATTATCTCAAATCTTTTGATTCATTCCAAGATTGTTGAGGACCTGGAATCTGAAGGTATTATCAAAGACCTTGCTGTCACCTCTGGGGTCTGCCTGAATGCTTTCACGTTAAAGAAGATGAAAGTGATTAAGGCTATCATTAAGACTCCCCAACCTCTTGCTGGAACAAGAATCAGAAGAAAACCCGTTCTAGCTGAATTTGGAACCTTCTTCAATAGTGAGATACCAAAATTCAGAACTAGGTATCTGAAGTCACAAAAAGAGGATAAAAGTCTTAAAGATCAAGAGAAAGGTGCTCTAATTAAAGTAAATCGCAAGAAGGAAGAAAGGACCAAAAGAAAGTTTGATCATCCTTCTATTAATCGAGTGAAGGTTGTTCAGAAAGTTGCTGCTACCACTGAGAAAGAAGTGGTCCCAGAAGAAGTCATTGCAAAGGTTGTTAAGGCTGTTTCTGTTGATTTTGAGAAGAAAAAGAAGGAAGCTGAGAAAAAGAAGAAGAAGTCAAATAACAATGCTGAGATTGTTGAAGTGGTTGAGAAGGAGAAAACCAGAAAAAGGAAGATGATTCTTCAAGAATCCGATGAAGAAAATGTCGTTCAAGAGGCTGTGAGTCAGCAGGAAGTTCTGGCGACTGGCAGAAGGAAAGAGATCTCTAGCGGCAAAACAAAGATTGTTGAAGAGCCGAAGAGAAAGAAGCAGAAGAAGACTGAGGCTGTGGTCAAAGCTCTTCAGAAAGCATCCAAAGGTATATGTATTTCTGAACCTGATTCTACTCCTGCTGATATTTCAGAAGTTGCACCAATAGCGGTTGCCCCTATCCCTGAACCAGAAAAAGCCACATCAGAATCACCTATAACTGTCCATGTTCTTACACCTCCATCTTCTCCTGTAACCATTCCTTCTTCTCCACCCACCATCTATCCTGTTCTGGATATACCACCCCTTCAAACTCTCTTTCCACCTCACACAAATATCTCCATCTCTCAACCTCCTCCTCATGCCAACTTTGAACCCATTCCTTCTACCTCTCAAAACAACCATAGTGGTTCTGATCTTCCAACCTCTGCATCACATGAGCAACTGCTCCGTGACTGCAATTACACTCCAAAGCCTCGTCCTGAAGCTGAATTGGTTGTGTTAGAGTCCGATAATGAAGCAGAATCTTCTTATAGGTTGGATAGAGAACCTCAACCGTATTTCATCCCCAACCCTGCCTTTTCAAAAACCAAAATAAAATCCCGCCTTGTCTACCCTATTGGTGTAACTTTTGAAAAGGTAAAGAGGAATCTCAGAAGTATCTTTGATACTCTCAGAATTGCTGAAAGTTCTGGATTAAATGACGTCGCTATGCGGAAGTTCTGGAGAATCTTACGCAGAAAATCAGATGCTCTCTTTATAGAACTTCAGGAAGCCTGTGTAGAAGCTGCTCCACGGCCTCGTGGAATTCTAAGAAGCCATGAAGACTTCTGGTTTGCTCGTCTCGGAGGAAGATACACCTTGGAAGAAAAGCCCTTTGTGGATGAATTGGAAGTAGCAAGATTGGCTGCTGCATTGGAAGCTAATCCTTGCAGGGAAATTGTAATCTGGAGACCTCAATATCCAATTCTGCTCGGGGATTTCAAGACCCTCTTTGACTTTCTGAGGGAAAACCCTTCTAAGGAAGACCCAAGCTTGGTCATTCCAGAAGTTGTTGACCCACCAGAAGTTGAAGGTCCTTCTGCCCCCAGGAACCTAGCTGCCATTCTTCAGGCACTTGAGAATGGAGATTCTGAGGTTCCTGCTGCAGAGTATGGAGATGCTTCTATGCAAGAAGCAGATGTAGAAGATCATGTTGCTGAATCAAATCTTGTTGAGGAAATCCCTGCAAATGATCTATCAATAGAAGCTACAGATCACAATGCCATCCCGTTGGATAGAAGCTGTGAAGCTTCTTCTGATGAACCTTCCTGTCTTGCAAGGACTCTGGAAGTTCTTCAGAAGAACCAGGATGAGCAAAGCTCAGTCAATGCTAAGTTTAAAGCTTTCATAGAGAAGCAGAATGAGCACAACAATGGGGTTCAAGAGATGCTGGCTAAGATCTTGTCGAGGCTAGGGTCATCTTAGATTGAGTCTTAGTTGTTTTGTTTTTGCTTTTGCTGCATCTGTTTTGTGCATCTTCTCTTCCTTATCTTCTTGTACTTTTTTACTTTTGTCTGCTTGAACTTCAATGAAAATTATCTTTTTCTTCCATGTGTTTCTTTTTGTTTTTCATTTGAATCTTTTATGTTTTTGATGTTATGACAAAAAGGGGGAGAAATATGTGATAAATGATCTGATTTAATCAGTTGCTTTACTAACAGAACTTGCAAAGTTCTATGCTTTAAGTTGTGTTGTTGCAGGAATTGAAAATTCTCTTTAAAGATCAACATGAGAAGCAACAAGATGAATCAAGCTCTTGGATTCTTGAAGCAAGCTGAGTGCTATGAAGCTTCAGAATCAGAAGCAGAAGCAAGAAGGAAGAATGTTCAGATATTTTGATGATAGAATATGATCTGAAACATTATGTCTATTTGTTCTGATACATTCTATATGGCTCTGATACATATTATGTGTTCTGAAACATATTCTATGTTCTGACTCATTCATGCTGACTTTTGTCGTTTAGTTTTGTTCTGTAACATTTCAGGATGTAGAGATGCTCTGATGAAGCTCTGGTACATTCAACAATGTTCTGATACAATCTAGCATGAAGTGATGTAAGAAGAAATTCAAGCTCTGAAGTTGTCCCAATGGAAGCAAGAATTAAAAGCTGTGGATGTTCTGAAGATCTAAAGAAATTCAAGTTCTGAAGCTGTCCAATGGAAGCAGAAGTCAGAAGCTAGGAATGTTCTGAAGATCAAAGAAATTCAAGTTCTGAAGTTGTCCGATGGAAGCAGAAGTCAGAAGCTGTGAATGTTCTGAGGATCTAAAGAAATTCAATGTTCTGAAGCTGTCCTATGGAATCAGAAATCAAAAGTCATGAATGTTCTGTAGATCAAGCACTGTGAACGTCTCTACTAAAATACTCAGGGAAGTCTTTTATTATTAAAATTCTTCTAGTATTAATTTCAGGGGGGAGATTATTCATCTCAGGGGGAGATTGTTAATCTCAGGGGGAGACATATTCACATGCTTATGATTTAGCTGTGTAATTGTCTTTAGCCGTCTGTTTTTTTGATCGCAAATTCATATCATTTATATATGTTTTTGTCATCATCAAAAAGGGGGAGATTGTTAGAACAAGATTTGTTCTGATCAATATTCTTAGTTTTGATGATAACAAGGATATGAATTTTGTGTGAGATAATGTGGTACTCTAATACATTGCAATTTCCCTTTCAGGAAATATATAAAGAGTATGCACAAATCAGCGCTCAGAAGCTTTGTCTCAGAAGGTTCAGCATGCAACATCAGAACATGGTCTGGCAAGACATCAGAAGATGGTCAAGGCAGAATCAGAACATGGGTCTATGGAAGCATCAGAAGAACTTGAGAGTAGAAGCAGAAGCACTGAAGTTCTCATGGTATCACGCTCAGAAGCACTTCAAGGTCAGAAGACAAGAAGATGCTATGCACCAAGCTGTTTGACTCCGATGATATTCAAACGTTGTATACACAAACATCAGATCAGAAGAAAGTACAGGTGGCAGGCTACGCTGACTGACAAAAGGAACGTTGGAAGCTATTAAAGGCAACGTCAATAGACACAGCGTGAACAAGGCTCTAGGTAGTTGACAAAAGCGTGAAACATTAAATGCAATGCTGTACGGAATACGCAAAGCATTAAATGCTCCCAACGGTCATCTTCTCAAGTGCCTATAAATATGAAGTTCTGATGAGAAGCAAGGTTACCGAATCTGCTGATAATTAACTTGCTGAAACGCTGTTCAAATCAAAGCTCTCAAACTTCATCTTCATCAAAGCTCACTACATTGCTGTTGTAATATATTAGTGAGATTAAGCTTAAACTTTAAGAGAAATATCACTGTTGTGATTATAGCTTTTCAGAAGCATTGTAAAACTCTTATTTGATTACATTTATTTGTAAGTAACTAGAGTGATCAAGTGTTGATCAGGATACTCTAGGAAGTCTTAGCTTGTGTCTAAGCAGTTGTAATTAGAGTGATCACGTGGTGGTCAGAATACTCTAAGAAAGTCTTAGCTTGTGTCTAAGCATTTGTTCCTGGAGTGATCAGGTTGTGATCAGGATACTCTAGAAGACTTAGTCGCGGACTAAGTGGAAAACCATTGTAATCTGTTGCGATTAGTGGATTAAATCCTCAGGTGAGGTAAATCACTCCGTGGGGGTGGACTGGAGTAGTTTAGTTAACAACGAACCAGGATAAAAATAACTGTGCAATTTTTTTTATCGTTCAAGTTTTTAAGACTACACTTATTCAAACCCCCCCTTTCTAAGTGTTTTTCTATCCTTCATTCTTTCCTTCAGGCACATAGCCCGAGATTCCGTAAAAGATTAGGACAGAGCATCATTTGGACCAATTAACAGACTCCCTACTTACTCACTAGTCAAAGACATAGACTTCTATTGTTTTTTTGACACCTTGAGACTGTTAGCACACAGCTACCTCATTAGTGTAGAGAAGGAATAATGGTTACTAGTTGCACATGGTTGACTTGAACCATTCAAATAATTGACAAAAGTATCGCATTTTCTTCATGATGTAAAAGTATTTTTAACCAAGAAATTTCTCTTGACAAAAGAAGTTACTGCCCCTATCCGAGATAGTCTGATCTCCCCAAACGGAATAAGCTTGAAATGATGAATGGAAAATATAAGACTCATCTTCATATCTTCAAGAGCCGCACCCTCTGTTCAACAATCCTGCTGAACACACTCATTATAGCAAATTTGTTCCTCACAATAAATACTTACACCAGAAGTAGAATGTCATAACATTGTATCTGACATTTGTAATACCAGTATTCTCCACAAGTTTCATCCCCTTTTCTTTTGAACAGACCCTTGCCTAAGAACTTATCTCCTTCAGAAACGATCAACAGATGACCCCTTGATACTAAAATCACACACAGAGAGGTTTCCACAATCTCAACAAACAGAAATGTCACTCCTGGAATTTTGTTGAGCATAACCCTACCATGTTTGAATCAGATCATGGTATGCTTAAGACACTTCGAAATCCTTCTTGATAAGGTGTTTTTCAATCTCACACATTGATAAACATACTCCTTGAATAGAAGAGATTCTCCTTTATCCTTAGCTGTGTTGATTCGATCATAGAACTTTTGTCTTCATAGTCATCTTCACTAAGTGAAGTCTTCATCATGAAAGTAATTATGTATGGCCATAATACATTACTTACATCCAGATCAGAATCTGCCCATTCTAATCCACATTATGTCCAAACTTCCACTCTAGACAATAATGTTGCTTTTTCAAACTTCTATATATTCCCAGTCCTTCTACCAGGAAATATGTACTTTATGATGTTGATACCTAAGACACAAGTTCATCTGAACTCAAACAAACTCTGACTATCCATAGAGATAACACTTCTCTATAGAGGACTTGGAACACAAGAAACGAATTGTGTTCACGACTCGAAACAAGACTCTTTATTCTTTACCAAACAGTTGTAAAGAATGACCTCAGACTTAACAATGCCTCAACACTACCCTTAAACCCTATGATTGACTCAATTAGACAATCATAACCTAGACTCTAGACATTTCTCATATTCAAAAGAATAACATGAGGGACTCAAACAAGACTCAAACAAAACGAAAAGACTCTATAATCCTGAGCAATTTAAACAACATACCTGGACTTCACCCAAAGTCTTAATCAAGAAATGTTATTTGAGAACAAATTGCACCAGGTGGACTCGTGCATAGGTTGGATCATGCACTTAGATCAGAACAAGTGATACACACCATCAATTCATGTCATCAGATGATAATGCAAAGAATATTCTTTGCTGGTCTTTGAGAATAAGAATAACTTGAGTTATGTTCTGAGGTTTTTGTGTGACTTTGTTCTTCTTTCTTCAAGATTAGTCTTTGAAAGACTTTTCAAATGAAAAGAAGTAGAAAAACATTTTCTTTGCTGATCTTCATACTCTTTTACTCCCCCTAAGATATACAACTTTAGGAAATATTTGATGTTCGTCCTTGAAGTTCCCGTCATTTGGAATTTGCCACAGATTCCAAGTTTATAAACCTCGGTTTGCTTGCTACACAAGATCCAGATTGCCACATTCTGTAACTTGGAATAGAAGAAACTATGATTTTATAACCATAAATTGATCTTCAATATACACGTCTGAGTTGTTTTATACAAACTTTGTAAATATCCAGCTCCCATCAAGATATTTAACAGAATCAGTATCCCACATCAGAGACTCTTGCCTTCTTCTTTGATGTGTGAAGATAATTAAGAACTCAAGGTTGTAAGAACTTTTTCTAAGCATCCAGGTTCTAAACCTAATAAGTACTAAGTCTACCGTCAAAGTCCTTACCAGTTTTTCAGTTAGAATTTTCTACTCACACTAGTTCATTCTGACTGATTACCTTTTCACATTTATACTTTTCTGTTCTAGGCAAAATAAAAAAAAAACTGAAGATCTTGAGATGTTGAGATGTTGTAACATCAGATGTGACATCATCCTTCATGATTCTTGGTTAACATCTTTAATGTCAATTGTCAATACTCAGGGTAGTAACTGAATAATTCGATTATCAGCAATATCCAGACACATCAGGGAATAAAATAGCCAGTATCTCAATAACCTTTTCTTCAGACTTTAATTCTGATTTTGAGATGAAGGATGCCATGGTCTGTACCTATAGAGGAGATTCCCTCAGCTAGGTTTCTGGAACAGACTTAGTCATAGCATGACACTGAATTAGTCAGGTCCATCTGACTTCCTTGATATCAAATCATACTACCCTTTCTGGATAACAACTAGGGCAGTATGCATTTTAAACCATATTTCACTATGATAGACACACAGTATTCAGCTCCTACAACTGCTCTATGGTTATGAATACTTATCTGGTTTCGTTGATCAGAGGAAACTTACAGATATAGGCTCTTCAAAAGTATAACATAAAGGATTAGAAAGGAATACCTTCATGAGTTTTTCTTAGTGGAACTGAGCACATGCTAATCTTGTCCTGATTAACTTAGTCATATGTCTCCTCTTCTAGACCAGGAGTAGGTTCCAAACCAATGTTCTCACACTTCATTAGTTTAGCACCAGAACATCTGTTCTTCAACTGGTAGCTGCATACCAGTTCTTGATGCCCTAACGTCTAGTAGGAAATTTGTTCCTCCTTCTAGGAACACTTCAACCTTGAAGATTTCAAGGTACACATTTGCAGATAAGTATGAATATCATTGATCAGTTGACATTCATCAGCTCTAATAAACCATGTCAGTATGAGTGGACTTGAGAGATTACTCAAGTATCTTTGACACTTTAATTATAGCTGTCAATACTTGCCATACATTCTGTTGAACCTTCATAACCCTAGGGTTTCTCAGAGACTATGCAGCGGAAAATAGTCATATATCAACAGAATTCACACAATGCTTACTTTAAGTGTTAGTAGTAAGCATGACATCTACAGATTGATTGCTACTCAATCTTGCACAATGCTTGCTTCTGCACCAAGCAATTGATTAGACCAAACCAAAATCCTAACTTGACAAACTTACAAACAGCAGAGGTTACCTTATCAATATCTTCACTCCCGCATGAAGGTTTTGATGAGCTTCTTTTGTATTCATAGATACCAGTTGAATTTGTTTTTAAATTCAAGTTGTTCACTCCCGCATGAAGTCCTTGGACTTAGCACTCCTCGTTCCAGCATCACAGCTCTTAGGTCAGGTTGGTCTAATCATATAGGTCCATCCTCCACTTCAAGGGACCATACAATATGAACATTCTTTGTTCAAACACTCTTCTACTTTTACCACAACCAGAATTTATCCCTTATGGATCTCATCCAGAAACAGACAGGATGCCTGCTCTGATACCAATTGATAATTCTGGTATGACAGACTCGGATGTCAATCCCGATGTCAAGACTTCTAATCTGTTATTAATATAGCACAAGCAGAATAGAAGGATCCCCCATTATTTAATTACTCTTAGAGAAGAGTCAATGAGACCTGGGATCACACATGTTCAACATACATAACCAGATTATAAATTTACATGGTTCTGTATAGGAACAGATAACACTTATGAACCTGATATTATAAACAAAGTCATAACATCCATAACTGAACAAATAATGCAGAAGATAAATAACACAATTAATTGTTAACCCAATTCGGTCTAACTACCTACTCTTGGGGCTACCAAGCCAGGAAGAAGATTCCACTATTAGTAGTACTATTTTATATAAACAACCTCTGATTTACAGATAAACAACCTCTGGTTTAACTAGTCACTACCCAATGCAATCTCTATCTCAGAACTCCATCCAAGATAAGAAAACCTCTGCTCACTCCCTGGTGATACCTAACTGTTACAACACTACAACAGCTATTTACACAATTAACAATGAACACATACTTGATCTTGCTTCCCAGCTTCAATTAAGCTTACAAAACTCAACTCTTACCTACAGGTTTCGAGTGAGGACAATCACTTCTTTAACCTACAAGTTTCGAGAAGGACAAGGCATCCATCCCACAACCTGGGTGGTCTACCTATAGAAACCCTAATGATTACATCGTTAAAACCAGGTTTTCTCTTTTTTCTAGGTTACAAAAGTTTCCTATTTATAACCTGATCCCAGTTGGACTTGGGCTTACAAATCGGAGCACTCTTGCTGTTACAAATATGCAGAAAATATTCTGCTGCAAATAAGGTCTTTCAATCCTGAGTTTCCTAAATTAGAAATTGCTGAATCCAATCTTCTGATCTGATTCTTCCTGAATCTTCAATCTTCTGATCTGATTCTTCAATTATTCTTTTGACCTTTAAATATGCGCCACATATGATTACATAATGTTCACATAGAATATTCTGTATCTGTTAAGTACAAACTGAATCTTCCTTCCAGTTCTGCAGGCGCGATGTCATGAGTTGATTTCATGACATTCCATCTAACATTTAGCTTGTACCTATTTTATTCTTTATAAACTTGCAAGATTCACATCAATATTATGTTTTACTGCTATTATGTTTTAGTCAAACATAGATGCCAATAATCCAATAAAAGCACTAACAATTGTGTGGATAACGTAAAATATTCCACTTGTTTGAAACTTACCGAGCTTCCTGCTCATTCCCTGAACTAACTATGCTTGACATGTGTCGAACTATCAACATTAACCAAAGCTCTTAGTGGGAGGCAACCCACATTTTAAATTTATTTTTTCTTTTCTTTTCTTGTTCGTATTTCTTTTATCTTTTATTTTCTTATTCATATTTTTTGTTTTTAAAATCTCATCTTTCTCTTATTTTTTTATTTTTAATCTTTTCTTCTTTTATCTTTGGCATTTGGCCAAATCTAACTCAATATTTTCATGATTTACTTAAAAAATTCCAAGCTAATTTTTAGTTAGTTACTGACTATCACAATGCCAAGAGTAGATCATATGAATATTGTTTTCAGAGGAGGAGGTTTGAGGATTTGGTTGAGAGAGTGATAACCCCAACCATTTATGCTGATGATCGTGCCATGAATGCACTAGGCATTCGTGAGAGTGTCCTTTACTTGCTGAACCAAATAGGTTGGGATACCTCTCCTATTCGGAGAAGGTACTGTTCATATCATAGGCTTACCTTAGAATTCTTGAGTTCCTTGACTTATCTGCCTAACCATAGACTTGGATTTAACCGTGGTTTAATTCTATTCAGGATGTTTGATATAGATTACCACTACACCATTAGAGACTTTTCTAACCTTTTAGGTTTTCCTAGTGGACTTGATGTGTTTACCATTACCCAAGAAGAACTCCTTTTGAATCATAAGCCTAACTATTTCTAGGGTAGCATAACCGATAATAACCACCATGAGCCTAATGAGATGTATTCTGAGAGTATTCATAATCCTGCTATTCGTTACTTCAATAAGATCCTGGCCCACACCATATTTGGAAAGGAGCAAAACATAAATACTGTGTCACGTGATGAGCTTTTCATCATGTTTTTTGCTTCGCAAAACCGGCCTGTTAATGGGGTTACCTATATGTTAGCTAACCTTGATCGTATCGTTCAGACTGAACATGCACCGATCCTTATAGGAGGCCTAGTGACCGTGATTGCAAATGCTATTGGATTGAGACAACCGATGTTAGGATTAAACCCTTATGGTGGAATAAGACCCATGAATATTGAATTTTGTTTTAACACTAATATTATAGGAAATATTGGCCCACGTGAATTTGAATTGCTAATTAATCATGAAACTATGTTCCAACTTGTCTTACCTAATCCTATAACTAGTGTCCACAATAGGAACAACGGGGTCTTTGATCTAAATCATCCACCTACTCCACCCTCTCCTTCTAAAACTACACAAAGATATGAGATTTTAGATGAACCCATCTCTGAAGCTGAATTTGATCCTGAAACACCTTCTATGTATCATCATTTACCCGAGCCTCTTGAATGACTTGTTCCTTCCTGTGAATCTACCACCCCATGATTTCAATTCCTCAACCGGTTGATCATGCTACTGCTCTTGCTAATTTACAAACTAAAATTGTTGGCATGCGAGGAGAACTCACTAATTTGCGCGCGGATTTTCATGGCTTTATGGATGTGGTGACTGAGAAACTTGATCACATTTATCAACATCTATATTCCTCCCATCGTGGCTGAAGTTTTCGAAGATTTTGCATTTATGCCAACTCTCACATATAAAACAGTGAGGACACTGTTTATGTTAATATGGGGGTAGGACTTAGAAGTTTATTGCTTTCTAATTTTATGATTTCCTACTTTCTAGCTTAGTTTCCTTAATTTTGTTTTCTATACTAGAATTTTCAAATTTTCTATTGGTATTGGTTCATTTTGGTAGTTTTAATATGACTTTGTTTTGACTTTGGAACAAGATCAGCTACTAACAGAGAATTTACATTGATGCATCATTCAGTCAATTACTTTGCTCGTGTTTTTTTACTGTTATGCAATGCCAATTTATGCTTAACTATATGAACATGCGCCTAATTATAATTTACTGAAGGCATTAAAGCCTACTGATATGAAATTGCTAAAGTTTGTTGTCAAATAGATTGAAGAACCATGCCTCTGGAAAAATTTGACTTCAGTACTGTGCCCCTCAGCACAAGTACTTGTTACGCCCGACATGGGCATAATACATGAAGGCTGTTAAACCATAAACGTTTTCCCTCTTATCTCTTCCAACCTTTCTTTCCCCCTTTAATACCCATTAACAACATTCAACCCCCATTACCATCTTTAATTTCTCCATTCAAATTCCCTTCAATCCCCACTATTATCCACTACCTCCACTCAATTTTCTCCCTCTATAAAACCCACGTGAACCCTCTCCAACCAACCACCACCACTTCTATTCTCTCACTCAATCTTCAAAACTCTTCCTCTTTGTGCTACCCCATGGCTAACATGAACCAACAACAAGGTGAACCTGACCTTGCTGGCATCGTTTTCAGAAACGGTGATGATGGGTACCAAAGAGAGCAATACCTCAAATTCTTCAAACGCAGAGTCATAGCCACGAGGTATCCTGATGAAGAATGTTTGAGGAAGCTGGGTCTTCTACAAGAAGTTTAATGGCTGCTCCGACTCTCTGGCCTCACATTTGCATGCACCCAGAACCACCCCACCTACCAAAAGCTGACATTGGAGTTTTTGAGTTCATACTCATATGAAACTCTGGGAGACGAGGGTCTGTATCTTACTGGAACCGCTAAGTTCCGCATGTTCAATACTGAATATGCTCTGATGCAAGAACAACTCACAGATATGTTGGAATTCTCTCGCGAAGAAGCACCGAACTCGGTTGAAACGATGCACTATAGGATTCCTACGAAAACCGATTGGTCAGTTACGCTATTCGACCTGTGGAGACTGATTACCGGTGTGGAAACTACTAGCTGGGACGAACTTCTCGCTTCTCACATTCACAGTCCCACTATCCGGTATTTCTTCAAAATCTTCTCAAACTCAATTTTTGGAAGATTCAACAATAAGGTAAATTCAAAAGAATTATTCTTCCTGCATTGCAATCTCTCCATGAACACCAAGATCAATGCTAGTCGTTTCCTCCTCCAATATATTGAAAGCCTTTGTGCGAGAGGACATCAACCTTTTTGTAGGTTCGGTGTTGGAAGCAATTTTGGTAAAACATAATATTGGGATGTTCTGTGAGATGTCATAGCAGATGTCTTACCATCATAACATCATTTTCTAAAACTGAACTGAGTGTCAGTTTCTTTTTTAGGGTTTTATTTTTCAGGTGTCTGTTTGTGCGTTATGTTTGCATAATTCCAGGATAATTTACTTGAGCTACTCCACTAATATTAGAGTAATTATGACCTGATTTCATGGAGGTGTCTACAAGAAGATTGAACCCTACTTTATTTGTTGGCCCAAGCCCACTCGTACTTGCTGCTACTACTACTATATAAATTCTTGCTAATCCTAATTGTTGGGTGGTTTTTTTTGGACACTGTGTTTTGTGCTTACCGAGCATTAGGTTTTAGGGTCCTTTATTGTGAATTATAATCTGATCTAATGTTGGTTTGATATTAGAGTCAGAGTATTTTAAATTGAGTGTATTTTGTACATTCACAAACCTGTAGGTGTTGAATGAAGTTTAATCTCTGAAGCTGTTAAGCAAGGAGAGTAGTGTCTTCTCATAAGCTTTTAAGTATTGAGAATTGTGTGTCTTGGAAGAGTGTCTTCTAATTTTAATTGTTTGTGGTGTTTGTCATGGGTTGTGACTGTGGGAATTTGAGGAGGGCCTCATACATAGGTGAGTCTTAGGTAGAAGTCATAGGAAGGGTAGTGATTAAGTGAGAAGTTGTAAACGGGGAAGTTTAACTTTGAATCAATATTATCGTATATTGATTTCATCCCTGGCTTGGCAGCCCCCAGAGTAGGAAGGTTGTTCCAAACTGGGTAAACAATTCCTTGTGTCATCTAGTTTTATGTAATGTCTTACTACCACGATCAACTTGTTTCATAGCTGTTAGTTCTCATATATCTGTGTCGTGACATCTCATTCGACATCTCATACCTGATACCAGAGTTTCACTTTCCTAATTGGGGGATTGGTTACTACTATAGCACACGGCCTAAATCTACAAGGCCAACTTGAGAATCTACAACCTTTACCACCCATGTTTAAGGACTTGGAAAACTATCGCTTCACTCTCCTAATCAAGAATATAAGGGGTGGTAGGTACAATCTGATGGTGAGAAATAAAGAGGTACCAAGTGTTGTTTTGCCAAACATCGCTCTCACCGATGTAACAAACATCCAAAGGTTCTTATATGATTTGAATGCTCCTGAGCCTAACCTAGCTGCACAAGTAAACCAACCTCCTCCTATGGATGATGAAATGGAGCAAGGTAACCCAGAACCTAATCACCAACAACCCTCCACTCAAGCATCTCCTTATGTAGAAATCTCATCCTCGAGACGCTGAAGAAGAGGTGTCACCGATGAGGATATATGTGACACCATCATGCAACGAGGTGAAGCCATTTTGCAACAAGGTGCCAGAATGCTGGAGATGCAAACTCAACAAATTGCAATCATGCAACTTATGCAACAAATGCAGTAGCAATAGCAAGAATACAGCAAGAGGAACGAAAGAAGAATGGCTAGCCTAACTAAAGAGATGGGTAACCTCAGTGTTCACATGGATGATTTCCACGAGATCATTAGCCATGGGGATGTACCCGGATATGAAGGATGTGGCAGAGTGCGAGGCAGAGCACAAGGACAAGGACGAGAGTAGAGCGCCTTCTGCTTTTACTTTCTTTTCTCACCTTATTTCGAAACATTAAGGACAATGTTAGATTTAAGTGTGCGGGAGGAAACTTTATCGCTTTTTATTTTTATTGCTTTCTAAGTAGATGTAATTTTCAGTCATTTCCTTTGTTATTTCCCTTCCATAAAAATTCATGTACTTTTAAGTCCTTGTATGCAACTTTTTTGTTTATTATTGGACTCCTCCGCTTTCTTTAAATTCTTGAGCCATAACGAAAAAAATTTATTATCGCATGAACCGACACACTCAACTTGCTTGTTGGTTGCCTAAATTTAAAATACGCTAGAAATCTAAGCAAAATTAAACAAAATCGCTACGGTCTTGACACTTTTGGACTCCTAATTATGCAAGACCGATTTGAGTACCTATTATAATGAAAACCTTGAACTTTAACTTTAAATTAACCCCGAGTAGTTTATTTAGCAGTCTGCACCTTCTAAAGCACAAACTACATAGAGAACTGATGAATATAAGTGAATGATCCCGAATAATTGAAAATGTTACATGCTTTATCATTGAAGCTACTAAAAAAATGTGCCGACTAAGTTAGGTGACCCTCACCCGATAATTTAATCCGAAGGATGCATATCTTGCAAAATATAACGAGAAACTTGTTACCGATTGATTCAGAAGTATCTGGTACTGAAGTTGGTAGGGAGGACTACAGTTTGATCCCCCACTACTTACAACTAAGGTAAAAAGAGGTTACCACAAATACGTGCCAGAACCCCATGCTTATGTGGATCATAGTCACTAACCGGTTACTCTACTATGTGCGTGTAAAGATAAAGGGCTTAATGTGATTGCGCTCGAATGAAAACGGGTGAAATTTAGTAAAAAGAACTAGGTTAAAGCTGTAATAGCATGATTTGGAATGGTTTGCATGAGTGGAGTTGTCTAGTGTTTTTACCGTATCTTTTATGTGAAATTGAGCTTTATTCGTTCTAACTAAATTACGATACAACAACATATGATTCGATGTTGTGTCAATTGCGTTTAATCCATTCTTTATAAATTGTCATATTGATTTATTTTCTTGAGGACAAGCAAAGGTTCAAGTGTAGGGGAGTTTGATAACACGAAATCGTATCGCATTTTAGGCTTAATTTACATGAACTATTCCTCCGTTTTTAGAGCTGATTTTATAATCTAAATCAATAAACACGAGAGTGTGAGAAGAGGGTTTTTAATTCAAATAACGTATTCTGAAAAGTGTTTCTATACTTAATTTATTCCGATGATTTATTGAACCTGGACATCCGACTATTACATACCAGTATTCTTAACATTTCATTCTTAAAATCATATTTAGTTTCCGTTTCCAACAACCAAGAAATCGATAGCTTTAGCTAACACAGTGACATAAGATCGTACTATATTGATCCTCAGTCTCTGTGGGTTCGATATCTTTTAAAACTAAAACGACTAGACTGTATAATTGCAGTTAGTATCCCGACAGACTTATAAAGTCCCGATTAGATCCCATCCTCAGAGGATATTATTGGTGATCATCAAACCCTAACTCTTTAGCTTCATTCAAAGGAATAACTTGATTATATTTCTTATGCATATTTAAACTCTTGAACTAAATTTAGTACTTGCTTGTTGTTTTTATAAAAGGATGTTACATCTTCATGAGTTATCATAATCAAAACTGTGATGTTATCAGGGCTAAACATATCTTGCTTACCTATGAGCTTTGATCACTTCCTGATTAAACTTGCAGGCACACAACTCCATAAAAGATGCTCAAGATGTCTCATTAAGTTATGCTCTTAAAGATGTTATTGAAGATCAAGTCATCTCTTTTAAGTCAACAATATGGTCAAATAACATTCATGAGAAGACTTATATTTCAAGGTTCACTAGTTGTTTGACAATCAACTCTTAGATGATGGTAATCAACACAAATATAGCTCTAGCCCCATTAATAAGATTCAAGGTTCTTATGTGATGATAAAATCATATATGATGATGCCAAGACTTAAGGCTTAAGAGTTGTGAAAGGGAGAAATTGTGAAAGCTCGAGTGACCGTGTTCGTATGAGTGACTAATATCTTGTAAAGGCAGGAGGGTATTTATGGAATTACAAAGGAAAAATCACAATCACACAAAAAACCTTTGAGAAGCCACTTTTTAGGGAACTGTCTGATCAATTGGAGTCCATTTTACAATTGGATAATTGATTAGCCCTAAATTTCTAATGGATTATTTTAAGTTTGTAACATCTACAATTGACTGATTGGGACAATCTATTAATGATTGGGAACAGCTGACTATCGAAGCCTTTAATTTGTGGCTTGAACAATCAATTACTCATAGGTAGAAATTTAATAGCATAATCGATTATGGAAGTTAATTCTCCCATTGATTGTTTCCAAATTTAAACTAAATTTTAGCATATAAAGAGAGAACTTCTCTATCATTTCAAACCACTCAGAAAATAATCTTTGATCCTACTTTCTCATTCTCTCATCTTTTTTATGAATCTCTCTTTTCTCACATATATTTTACCTTAGTGCTTTGAGATTGTTTTAGTTCTTAGTGAGGATCATTGTTTAAAGTGAGGGCATAATTGTAATTTACCCAATAGTATATTATCTCTCGAGTAAAGAAACCTTTGTAAGAAGTTGTTTGGTTGCAGTCTAAACAAGTAAAAGCTCTTGTTTATTTTATGGGATGATCTTAGAAATTCTCTATTTATTTAGTGAGTTTCGTTTGCAGCAAAAGATCTCTTTTGGTTTGTGAGATTCACCTACAACAAAAGGTATCTTTTAGCTCGTGAAGATTAGCTAGTAAAATCTCCATAACGGTTCCTAAGCTCCGTCTAGTGTAAAAGCTTTGTTGGTTTGATATTATCCTATGTAAAATCTTATCTTGGTTCTTGAGTTCAACCTGTTGTAAAAGCTCCATTGGTTTAAGATTAACCCGTGTAAAATCTCATTTCAGTTTGAGGTTATCCCGTTTAAAACCTCAGTTCGGGTCGCAAAGTAACCAATATAAAATCCATTTCATTTCATTGGATAGCCAGTGTAAAATTCCATCTTAGTTCAAGATCATCCTATTGGAAATATCTTTTTAGTTTAGAGGACAGTCACTCTAAAATCTTTTTGTTATTTGGTTAGATGTTAATCATTAAACTTCATATCCTGGTAAAGGATTTTTGTTGGGAATATCCTATTAAAACCTCTCAACATATTTGGTACTCTCAAGAAGAGTGCTTGGAGACTAGAGTAGGTCAAATGATTAGGTCTGACCTCTATAAATTCTTGGTGTTTTTCTCTATCCCTTATATCTTTTACTTTATTTTAATTTTGTTGGTTTTCCATATATTTCCTTTTTCCACTTCCTATTTATCCATTTATTATAAAATTATTTTAAACTCTAGTTTTTGCAATGAATATGATTTTCACCAACATTTTTTAAACCAGCACAATTCACTCTCCCTCATGTGTTTGGAGTCACATGACCAACATTGCGATGTTGTTTAAGACAGAATGTTAGATGGTTAAGAATCAACACAACAATAAATTAAGCGTAACAACGATGATGATGTTGCATTCAATGTATGGTAAAATTAGACAATATAAGATTAGAAATGACAATATTAGAAAGAGTTTTATGATATCACCTACAATAGAAAACTGGTGAAAAATAGGCTAAGGTGTGTCATACCCCAATTTTTGACCTAAGATACCACCTCATATCATAGCATATGCATCATTTGCATCTCTAACAAATTGCATAGCTTGTGTTTGTTACTTGTGACTCAGCAGGGTTTAATCAGGAAATCATCATCAGTACAAGTAACAACCAATTAGGGTTTTGTTCTCCCTTCATCTCAAAGGAATTATCTTCATCAACAATCAACATTTGGTCCTCAGAGATTCACTTCACAAGCTCAAAGGCTCTGAACCAACCAGATTAGGGTTTTGACTGAAGATAGCATACTCCTGACTTTTGCTCAGGATGTGACCCAATGACTTGGGACATGACCTCAAGACCCCAAGTACATCATTTTGACCTAATCCATTGGCTCAAGACATCTCCTACACAAGGATTGATCAACAGTGAAATTTCAAATCATCAGAATTAGGGTTTTAAACTATCAGGGACTGAAATCAGGGATCACATTTGGGAAACCCTAAAAATCCCCAGGAAGTCAATCAAAGGTTTCAATCATCTTCAAATAATCCCTATGACAATATACAATGGAGATTGCATCTCAATTCAAGATTTACAGTCATCAATTTCATCAGGTCGACAATTAGGGTTTTTGACCTAATTCACTGAACCACTGACTTTTTAATCAGGACATGGTGCCACAACTCAAACCATGGCTCAATATCCTCTAATGCCTCAATGTGATCCATTCATACCATTCATTTGGTGAGGATAGCCTGTTTCATTTGAAATCTCCAGAAACGCGATTCGTCTGAAAAAGTCAACTGTACAGGATCACCATTGACTTTTGGGGAATTTTGGTCAACCATGACTTTTGAAGTTTTAAATCATCAATATATGATATGAGAAGTCATTTGATCAAGAAAAATCAAGAAAATCAATCAAGAATCAAAAAGTCAAAAGTTTGACTTTCCATACTTAGAAAAATTTCTAAGTGTTTTTCATGGTTTTTTCCAAACTTTGGAAGGGAATTTCTCAAAATTTCACCTACAAACTGAAAAAAACTTCCAACATGAAAGTTGTAGATTTTGATCCAATGAACAACTTTGTCACATATAATTTTTTTTCATAAGATCAACCATTTAAGAGATATGGAGCTTCAAAGTTGGTATCTTTTGAAAACTTCACTTAAAACTTCATTTTCTTCAAAGTTCATGGATCTTTTTCACCCACTTCCTTAAGGATCTTGAAGAAACTTTCAACTAGGGTTTTGAAGTGTGTAATATGAGCTTTCCAAAATGTCCAAGAGCATGAAAAAATATGAAGTGTAGCTATGGTTTTGAATTTTGACATTAGTGAACTTTTTCACTTGAATTCTCACCATTTTTCACTAAGTTTCAAGACTACATGACCTATAATTCAAGCAATGATGCATAGAAGCAATAATTGAGAGATATTTTCTGATTAGAAGATCAGAATGGAAGAGGATAAGAAGCTAGAGTTTTAACCATGGTTTGGTCACTTTAACCATTTTGCATTAAATGTAAAAGATTCCTTTTTATCTCTTAAGCCAAATCACCAATTCTTGATCAACTTGCAAAGGTCTGAGTTCAGAACTCTTGGCCTATAAATAGAGGTGCAAATCACTCTTCAATTCACACCAAAACCTCACAATTATAGGTTTTCTCTCTTCTTTCTTGAATTGCAAGTTTCATAGTTTTCAAAGAGGTAGAAAACTCAACCTCCAAACCTTTGAATTTCTGGCCAAAGGGATGTTTCTAACAACTTCTAAACATCATATATGATGTGTTTGATCCATCCACACACCCCAAAAACACTCAAATCTCAGAATCACTACCTCACTTCCACATGAACCAAAATTGAGCCTTATCATGCCAAAATCCATTCAAGATCATTTCTGTCCAAACTAACACTTCCAACACCTCATATATGTCACATATGAACTATCCCAACACTCATCATCAATCAAAAACTTCAGAATCATCAGGCTCGATTCACACTTGGTTCTACTGCAGATCGGGTTCCATGGAATGATCCAGATGTTTTTAATCCACTCCAAGCATCCAGAAATGTTCTATAATCATCATTGAAGCTGTTCAGATCGAGCAACAACTTCTGTAACACCTCTACTGAAGAATTCAATCTCCACTTTGGCCGTTTTTGAAGGTAAGTCTCATGAACTTCAAACTCTATCATGCACGCATCATAAATGAAATATTGATATACCATCTTGTTTCTGCACACATGGGGATCATTAACCCTCAATCAATTGCATCATAACTTGCACATATATCATTTCACGATCAAATTCAGTTTTAGGGTTCTTCATGTTCATGTGAAAATTGATAACCTTAGAGCAAAAATAAATGAAATTAAAGATCATCATCATGTTCCTCGTCCAAAACCGAGTGAGATAGACCCTTTGATCAATCAAAACAACACAGATTTGAAGAATTTCAAAATTCAGTTAGGGTTGTGTTCTTGGCGCGTTTTTTCGTTCAAAGAATTCAAATATTTGTTTTAAAATATAATGCATTGGAAGCGTATTATAAACAAGCCACAAGCGTGGCTCAGTTGGTCCATGTTTTGGTTAGCAAGCGTGGGTGCGTGGGTTCAAGCCCTTGTGGAGACAAAACCAATTTTTTAGCACCTATTTTCTTTCATTTTTCTTCACAACTTTAATTAATCATTTAACTAACCAAATCAATTCATTTTTGCTTCATTTTTTAAACACTATTCATTTAATATATATATTTTAAGAATATCAAAAAAAATCATCAAAAAATATTTATTTGATACATTTTTAAATAGGTTTAAAATGACTTATTTTTAGGTATTTTTAATACTTTAAATATTGTTTTTTTCATTTAATTTTTAACCTAATCACTTGTAAACATTTTTTGAATAAACCCTAATCATCTAAGTGTTAATTGAAGACAATCTTTTTGTTTATCTTGATTAATTTGACTCCTTTCAAAATTCAAATCATTTTAATACAAGCGATCACGATTCATTTCAAAGACAATAAACCATTTCTTTTTGAAACTATTGATTAAATCTTTTTAATTGATCAATTGATTTTCAAAATGATGTGGGGCCTCTCGAATATTAGAGAGTATAAGACCCACTCCTTTTTCCTTTTACACAGTCTTTTTATTCAAAATAAATAAACTTTCTTTCAAAACAAACTTTCAAACAGTTTTTCAAACCTCGCATCTTTTTTCAAATCAATCAACCATGTTTTATAAAATATACCATGGGCCTCCATGTAGGTATAAGTCCCAAGCCCCTTTTGTACATACCCATTCCAGTACATGAAATTAGGTATTTCATTGTACGCCTTTTTTGTACATACCTCGATCAGTTTGTTTTTTAACTTTGAATAACAAAAAAACAAAAATGAAGGTTTCTTTAAATCTTCCCAAAAATATCATGGGCCTCCATGTAGGTATAAGTCCCAAGCCCCTTTGTAAATACCTGTTTACATAGCTTTGAATAAATTCAAGTGGACCTCTCCTCGAGTATAAGTCCCGAGCCCCGTGTATACAAATGGATCATGCTTACAAGTATATTTCCTTCATAAACTCCATTATATACACACACTTTGTCATATATAATTGTTCATACCTGTTCATGTTTGTTCATACTTGTTCATGTTTGTTCATATGTGTGATATGTGTGCTTGTTCAACTTAGTACAACACTAGGTTCCCCATAGCCTCCTATTGGGCTTCGTGCAAAGAATCTCCACTAGTTTAGGTTAGGACATAGAGTATGGTTTCCCGGTGAAATCGCTCTAAGAGCTCAAACCAACTATACCACGCCTCCCCTTGGGCTTTGTACAAACGAGTGACCCTCCCATAGCCTCCTCTTGGGCTTACAATGCAAGGACCCTGGATTGTCCCTCCCATAGCCTCCTCTTGGGCTTACAATGCAAGGACCCTCGGATAGCCTCCTCTTGGGCTTCGTACAAGGACCCACGGGCTTCTTATAAGCATCCCCAATATCCAAATCAAAACACCCTAGGAGATTAGACATTTATCATCTCTATGATAGGAGTATCTCTTCTATATCATCACAAATAATCAATCACTCAATCAAACTTTTTTGCCACAAGGCTGGCTAATCAATCAAACTTCTTTTTGCCACCGTACTGGCTGATTAATCAAAGTTTTTGTCACAAGGCTGACTTCATTGAAACTTTTGCCACAAGGCTGGCTGATTAATCAAAACTTTTTGTCACAAGGCTGACTTCATTGAAAGTTTTTGCCACAAGGCTGGCTAAAAAGCATCTTTATCATTCTAAGCACCATAAGTGGCATGGCCCCGGGCTTATAATGAAAAGATTTTCAAACAAAAACAAACAGATGTATGTGATGATATAGATTAGATACATCGAACATTTAGATGACATTTGTCTCTTTTCCTTTGCTTCCACTAGCATAAGTGGGAACTACGATTGCTCTGACTTTCTCAACATCCCTTTGAGAATACGTAGGCACAAGGTCGTATCCTTGGCGAGCAAAACTTCTCTCTCAAACCACTCAAACCTTAGCACCCGTAGACCCCGAGCTACAGATGCTCTGATTCCCTCTAGGGGATATGTATGCAGAGGATCGCGATGATCTTTGCGAGCATAATCAAACAAACACCTTAGGTCCCACCTATTTCACAACAGAACCTCCACCATAACATAGAATGAAAAACAATAAAGAATCCTATAGAGTACTATAGATACGTTGGGTGCTAATACCTTCCCTTCGTATAACCAACCCTCTTACCCAAGATCTCCCCCCACCTTTTAGGTTATTGCAGCTTTTTTCCTTTTCCTCTTTTGGAAACAATAAAAAGTTTGGTCGAAACAAAGAAAAATCATTTTTTTATGAGCACTCGAGCCCAAAGAAGGCATCAGGTGTCTCATCCCACAAAAAAGAGGAACAAAACGATTTTTCGCCCGCGACAGAAAAATGGCGACTTCACTGGGGACCATCTTTTTATTGTTTCCAAAGGAAGGGTTAATTCTATTTGCTTTATTTTTCATTTCATTTTTTGTTATATGTGTGGTTCTTTGGTTCTGTTACTTGTGTGGTTCTGTTACAAGTGATACATTATGGACAAATCCTAACCCGGATTAAGTACACATAAGAAATTAGGTGGAGGGTATAGTCATGTGCAGGCGCACGTGAGAATCCTTCCGCTCAGTGGAGGTTCCTTGTTTGTAATATATGTTTAGCGAGTTAATTGCGAAGACATTATTGCTTTCATTGAACTGTAGAAGCTGAGTTGGCTGTAGAACCCCAACCCATCCTGGCCTTATTAGGTTGTGGTGCAGAAACTATTCAGGTGAAGACTTGGATTAGTTGTCATGCGGAGAACCACACTTAGACGAGTTTTTCTTGAGAATATTGCTGGCTCATGAGTTTAATTGTGGAAAGCCGGTAATATCCGAAAGAAAAATGTAGACTCTGACGTATCAGTAGAACATGTTGTACAGGTGATTAACTAGAACTATCCCATGTTTGGTTCTCTGACCTCATGCTCGTGACGCTGGACCTTTGAACCTGTGTGTACCATGTTTGTGTTACCATGTTTGTATTGCCATGTTTACAGTACCATGTTTGCGTTACCATGTTCGCTTTACCATGTTTGAATATGTGGCATCCATGCATTCATACATCCATCAAAAAATAAAAAAAAATCTTTTCCCATAAAAACATGATTTTTTCCAAACAATTAGAGAATTTTCTTGCAAACATTATAGGATTAGGTTATGGAGTGGGTAAAAAGGCATACCAAGAAGTACGGTTTCAAAGAGCCTAATGTGGAAAGACTGAAAGAGTTAGCGTCTTTTGTACAAGATCCTTCTGATTTTAGGAAAAGCCATGGAAAGCTTTTGCCTATCTTGAACACTCATGTTGATGAAGGACTTCTCAAAACTCTGGTTCAGTTTTATGATCCCGTCTACCGGTGTTTTACCTTTCCAGACTATCAGTTGGTACCAACCTTGGAAGAATATGCCAATCTTTTGGGTATTCCTGTGTCTGACAAAATACCTTTCAATGGTTTGGAAGCCATTCCTAAGTCACCAGTCATTGCAACAGGTATCCACTTGAAGAAATCTGAAATAGAGAGTAATTGGACTACCAAAGGAAACCTTCCAGGTTTGCCTTCACAGTTTCTAATAAAGAGAGCCTTTGATTTCATCGAGACTGGTAGCATGATAGCTTTTGAAGCTGTACTAGCCTTGCTCATCTATGGGTTGGTTCTGTTTCCCAATATCGACGACTTTGTTGATATCAATGCCATAAAGGTCTTTTTGAATGGAAATCCCGTTCCGACTCTGCTTGGTGACATGTATTTCTCTGTCCATCATAGGAATCACCAAGGTGGTGGAATTATTGTATGTTGTGCACCTCTGTTGTTTAAATGGATTGTTTCACACTTACCTAAGTCTCCCATTTTCACGGAAAACCGGGAAGGTTTACGTTGGTCTCAAAGACTTATGTCTCTTACTAATAATGATATTCAGTGGTATACCTTGGCTCGCTGCGGTACAGAAACCATTGAAAGTTGTGGAGAATTCGCCAACGTACCCCTCATTGGTACACAAGGAGGAATTAACTACAATCCGGTCCTAGCCCGACGACAACTCGGGTATGCAAATTCAACTAAACCCATTGGCCCTACAGTGGAAAGCTACTTTTATCAGGAAGGAAATGATCCTCAAGGGTTGAAAACAAAAATGGTGAAAGCCTGGTACGACATCCGATGGAAAGAAAAAGGTGAGATAAGGAACTGCATTGCTACAAACGCCTACATCTGTTGGGTAAAGAAAAGAGCAAAGGATTTTCAAATGCCTTATGATTATGAAAAACCCATGTTCCCTGTGGTACCTCAACGACCCAACATTCCCGCTATGGAGGAATACCAAGACACTTTGACCAAGATGAGGATAGAAAAAGACGCTTGGAAAGAAAAGTTTCGAAGAACTGATGTGGAAAATAGAAAGTTGAAGAAACAAGTGAAAGAACATGAAGAAACTCTCTATTATCAAGACGGATGGCTCATGAACAAAGATGAGAAGATCCGTCGGAAAGATGCCGCAATCAGAAAGCAAGAAAAAGCTTGAAGGCTCAACAAGCAACGCTCCGATACCTGACAATTGGAAGAATGTGGTTGACAAGCTGAGAGCTGAAAAGGCCAAGTTGAAAGCTTACTATGGGAAAGAAATCCTGAAGCTCAAGCTGCACAATGCATTTGGTTCTTCGTCCGATGAAGATGTTTAGGATTTGTTTAGATTTTCATGTATCATTTGCTTCTGTAAGGAGCTATGCTCCAATGTTGTAACATTTCCCATTATTTCAATAAAAGAATTGTTTGTGTTCAAATGTTTGCAAGGAAATAATCTTTAAAATAATTGGAAAAAATCATAAATTTATTTTTGCATACATCATTCTGCATATCGAGTCTGTTGTATAGAGTTTTATCTTTTGGATCTTTCTCCAATAGATCGTCAAGCTGTCGCGTCTCAAAGTTTCTCGACCGCGCTCGCAATCAGATCACAGATACAATACTCGTTCAAGCAGAAGAAGAATAATGGAAAGTTCTGAACAAGAGAATATTGAGCTTCGTGGTACAGTGACCACCCTTCAGGAAAAGTTGGAAAGTCTCACTACTCTGGTTGACTCCTTAATGGCTGCACAGAATCAGCCTCCGCCACCCAATAGTCAAGCAACAGTGACATCTGAAGTCACTACTCCAGTTTCTACGGTTGCATTCAGCATTCCATCTTTCTCCATGCCAGAAGGTTGGGGCCCGCCTTTCAGCTTTGGTACAGGTTTCCGCCATAATTTCTCTAGGGTTCAAACAACTACAACTGAAGCGCCTGCTGCACAAGGTTCGGCGTTTATTCCAAATCAGGGGGTAACTTTTTCCCAAATCACTATGGCACTTTCTCAACCCACTATAACAGTTCCGACCCCTACGGTTCACACTGTTCCTTATGATGGCAATGAGATTTATCATGATCAAGGTGATAGCACAAATCCGCGTAATCTTATGGAAGATCTCCAAGAACAGTTCAACAAGATTCAACTGGAAGTCAAAGCTATTCGTGGCAAAGATTTGTTTGGAAAGAATGCCCAGGAGCTATGTTTGGTTCCCAGTGTACAAATACCAGCTAAATTCAAGGTCCCTGACTTTGAGAAGTACAAAGCTAGTTCTTGTCCACAAAGTCATCTTGTGATGTATGCCAGAAAGATGTCTACTTATGCAGATAATCATCAGTTGCTTATCCATTACTTTCAAGACAGTTTGACTGGTGCCGCACTGAAGTGGTACACAGGCTTGGATAGCACTAATATTCGAACATTCAATGACCTAGGTGAGGCCTTTGTCCGACAGTACAAATACAACTCGGATATGGCTCCAGACAGAGATCAGCTTCGATCCATGGCTCAGAAAGATCATGAAGCTTTCAAAGAATATGCCCAACGATGGAGAGAAACTGCTGCTCAGATTAATCCACCGTTAAAAGAGAAAGAGATGACAAAGATCTTCTTGAATACTCTCAGTCCGTTTTATTATGAACGCATGATTGCTAGTGCTCCAAGTGATTTCACCGAGATGGTAAACATGGGGATGCGTCTAGAAGAAGGAGTCCGAACCGGACGTCTGACTAAAGAAGGTGGATCTTCGAGTGGAACCAAAAAGTTCGGAGGTGGTTTCCAAAAGAAGAAAGAACAAAGTGTTGACATGGTATCCCAAGGGAAGCCAAGAGGAAACGTCAATCGTCGACAACAGATTGCTGCTATTGCGCCAGTCGTTAATACAGCACCAAATCCGGGATTTACCCCGCAGTTTCAACAACAACAGCCTCGACAACAGGCTCAGCAGTTCAACAATAATCAGAATCGTGTGCAAAGAGCTCCACAGTTCGATCCGATTCCAATGACCTACACAGAATTGTACCCTGCGTTGGTTGAAAAAGGTCTCGTTCAAACTAGAGCACCACCACCAGTACCTGAGAAACTCCCATGGTGGTACAAAGCTGAGGTCTCATGCCCTTATCATCAAGGAGCACCTGGCCATGATCTTGAGCATTGCATAGCTTTGAAATATGAAGTTCAGAGGTTGGTTAAATCTAATCTCCTCTCATTCAGAAATTTGAATCCTAATGTGCAAGCAAATCCGCTACCCAATCATGGAGGGCATGTTGTAAACATGGTGTATGGATGTCCTGGTCCATACCGAGTCTATAATATCAATTACTCAAGAGCAGATTTGGTACAAATGCACGCCACTCTCTGTCGAGGCCCGAGTTTTCGCCAGCATCAATACGGTTCCTGTAGCATATGTTGTGTAGATCCTCACGGATGTTCGATTGTGAGAAGAGATCTCCAAGTTCTGTTGGATAATGGTACTCTTCAGATCTACCGAAATAGGGATGAAAATGAAGTTAACATGATAGGATGTTATCCGCATGAGCTTTTAGTCTCAGATATCAACTCGGAAATGCCTAAAGTTAACGTCATCATTCCTCATTTCAACATGCCCGAGCGCATAGAAGTTACTTACAACAAGCCAAGGGTTCCTATTGCTCCTTTGATCATTTGCCTACCTGGACCTGTTCCTTATGACTCTGACAAGGCAGTTCCATACAACTACAATGCAACAATGATAAAGAATGGACAAGAAGTTCCTTTACCAACTCTATCATCTGTCGTAAACATCGCTGATGTGAGTCGAGTAACAAGAAGTGGACGTGTGTATACTCCACTACCTCCAAAGCAGCCTGTTGTTCCTGCAGCCGGACAAAATCCTGTCAATACATCAGTGGGGAATCCTGTGGAAACTCCTGTCAGTAATACAAACACTGATGTTGGTCAATCCAGTGGAACCAATGTCAATCCTGACTTTGATGAAATTTTGAAGCTTATCAAAAGAAGTGAATACAAGATTGTGGATCAGCTTATGCAGACTCCTTCAAAAATCTCAATACTTTCATTGCTGTTGAATTCAGAAGCCCACAGGGAAGCCCTGATGAGAGTCTTGGATCAAGCTTTTGTAGACCATGATGTGACTGTTGATCACTTTGATGGGATAATAGCCAACATAACAGCTTGTAACAATTTAAGCTTCTGTGATGAAGAACTCCCCGAGGAGGGTAAAAATCACAATCTTGCTTTGCACATTTCTATGAACTGTCAGTCAGACTCTTTATCCAATGTGTTGGTAGACACCGGATCTTCCTTGAATGTGATGCCAAAGACGACTCTTGCTCGCTTGTCTTACCAAGGAATGCCTATGAAGTTCAGTGGTGTAGTTGTCAAAGCATTTGATGGATCGCGAAAATCAGTTATCGGCGAAGTCAACCTTCCCATGACAATTGGTCCGCATACATTTCAAATCACCTTCCAGGTCATGGACATTCAAGCTGCTTATAGCTGTCTGTTAGGACGACCATGGATCCACGAAGCAGGGGCAGTAACTTCTACGCTCCATCAGAAGTTAAAATTTGTAACAAATGGAAAATTGGTAACAATAAGTGGAGAACAAGCCTTGATGGTGAGCCATTTGTCCAATTTCTCTTTTATCAGTGCTGATGATGTGGAAGGAACGCAGTTCCAAGGTCTCTCTTTAGAAGACGAATCTTCCAAGAAGAAAGCATCGATCTCTTCTTACAAAGAGGCGGTAAAAGTAGTGAAAGATGGAACTACCATTGGCTGGGGACAAGTTGTGATCCCTACCAAGAATGAAACTAGAGCAGGTCTCGGATGTTCACCAACATTCTCAAACTGCACCAAGAAGGATGAAACCCTTCGTCCGATCAAAGAAACATTCATTAGTGGAGGATTCCTTAACCCAATTCCTCAAGAGGTTAATGTCCTTATCGAAGAATGTATCGAAGAAGGTCTACCCGATCCTGAAGAAGAATGGAAATGTTATCTCAATGACTCGGGATACATATCTCAGGAAGAACCATATCCTCCTTCAGAGAAAACAAGTGCTAAAGAAACTGAGCCTGTTCCTGCAGAAATCTGGGATACCTTGGGACAACCAAGTGGAAAATTTGATTATATGGTGAAATATACTGCGCCTGAAAGTTCAAAAATTGCGATTGAGGATATCCAACCAACTGGATGGGGAGATTCCTGTGAATATAACAGTCAACCAGAAGAGGCTTATCAATACTGTCAATTTTCTCAGCAGCTTGAAATTACTGGAGATTTCGGATTCAATGCATCTGCCAAGATTTATAATCCTGAAGATGGTTACTATCACATAAATGCCATTTTTGAAGATGAAGGGGAAGATGGTCCCGCAATTGACTCAGAAAGTGTCGCTGACAATGAGTCTCTTCATCCTGAAGACTGGGAAATACATCCTGAAAATTCTGAAGATTGTGACTCATCATATGCTCTTCAAGAAGTAGAAGAAGACCGTTTCAACTCTACAAAGAACAAGGTTGACAAACCAGGACCTTCAAATCCTGCTCGACCAGCAATCAATGTCAATACTGGAGATAATTCTGAGGAGATTTTTCCTGAATACATAATACACAGAGGAGTTTGTTGCTACTGGAAAGCTGTCGACGTTCCGAATGTTGTTCGCCGCTCAAAGTAATCACCTCGCTGTTATTTTGACCTCCTGCCTTGCCCAAAGCAGAGAGATGTTTTATAGGGCTTTGCTTTTAAATGTTCCGCCCAAATAACTTTGTGTATAGGGCTTTGTTTTAAAAGTTTCCCTCTTTGTCCTGCCCAAGACAAATGAGTTTGTGTTTAGGGCTTTGTTTCAAAAATGAATCATAAATAAAGTGTCATTTTGAATTCCCTACATTATATGTTTTATTTTTTGCTTTTTCTGGAAATGGTAATCCTAAAAAAAACAAAATAAAAAAAAAATTTTCAAAAAAAATCTGCATACACTCTTGCATTCATAAATTTTCTGAAACAAATATAAATCACATGTGCAGATTTACTATTGATAAACCCATTGAATGCAATAACCCTATGCCCTCTCCCAACTTTGAGTTTCCTGTGTTCGAAGCCGAAGAAGAGGAGATCCCGGACGAGATCTCTCGATTACTTAAGCACGAGGAAAGAGCCATTTTGCCTCACAAAGAGCCTCTGGAAAAGATCAACTTGGGTTCTGAAGAAGACGAAAAAAAAGTGACTATTGGATCGTTGCTTGATGCTGATATCAAGAGTAAGTTGACAGACCTTCTCAAAGAATATGTTGACGTGTTTGCCTGGTCCTACCAAGACATGCCTGGGTTGGATACCAATATTGTTCAACATTACTTGCCATTGAAGCCAGAATGTCCGCCGGTTAAGCAGAAATTGCGAAGGACTCACCCTGATATGGCTAACAAGATCAAAGTGGAAGTTCAAAAGCAACTCGACGCAGGTTTTCTTGTCACCTCTGAGTATCCTCAATGGTTGGCTAACATAGTGCCAGTTCCGAAGAAAGATGGTAAAGTTAGAATGTGTGTTGACTACCGTGACTTGAACAAGGCCAGTCCAAAAGATGACTTTCCATTACCACATATCGACATGTTGGTTGATAACACTGCTAAGTTCAACGTCTTTTCCTTCATGGACGGGTTCTCCGGTTATAATCAGATCAAGATGGCTCCTGAAGACATGGAGAAGACATCTTTCATCACCCCATGGGGTACCTTTTGCTACAAAGTGATGCCGTTTGGATTGAAGAATGCAGGCGCAACTTACCAAAGGGCAATGACTACTCTCTTTCATGACATGATGCATAAAGAAATTGAAGTTTATGTGGACGACATGATAGCCAAGTCCAGCACAGAAGAAGAACATATTGAATACCTTTTGAAGTTGTTTCAACGGTTAAGGAAATATCAGCTTCGCTTGAATCCTAACAAATGTACTTTTGGGGTTAGATCTGGAAAACTCTTGGGTTTCATTGTCAGCCAAAGAGGAATTGAAATGGATCCCGACAAAGTCAGAGCTATTCAAGAGATGCCTGCACCAAAGACTGAAAAACAAGTAAGAGGATTTCTCGGACGATTGAACTATATCTCCAGATTTATCTCTCAAATGACTGCTACTTGTGGGCCAATTTTCAAGCTTCTCCGCAAAGATCAAGGGGTTGTATGGACTGAAGATTGCCAGAAAGCGTTTGACAGTATCAAGGAATACCTGTTAGAACCACCGATATTGATTCCTCCGGTTGAAGGAAGACCACTAATCATGTACCTTACCGTGTTAGAAGAATCCATGGGTTGTATGCTTGGACAGCAAGATGAAACCGGTAAGAAGGAGCATGCCATCTATTACTTAAGTAAGAAATTCACAGACTGTGAGTCCCGTTACTCCATGCTCGAAAAAACGTGTTGTGCTTTGGCTTGGGCTTCAAAACGTCTCCGCCAATACATGATCAACAATACTACTTGGTTAATCTCCAAAATGGATCCGATCAAGTACGTCTTTGAAAAGCCTGCCTTAACAGGAAGGATTGCTCGATGGCAAATGCTATTATCCGAATATGACATTGAATACCGTGCTCAAAAAGCCGTCAAAGGAAGCATTCTCGCCGATCATTTGGCGCATCAACCAATTAATGAATATCAATCTCTCAAGTTTGACTTTCCTGATGAAGATGTCTTGTACTTGAAGATGAAAGATTGTGACGAACCGTTACCTGAAGAAGGTCCTGAGCCTGGATCAAGATGGGGCCTAATTTTTGATGGAGCAGTAAACGCTTTTGGCAATAGAATTGGGGCAATAATCATCACTCCCAAGGGTACTCATATCCCGTTCTCTGCCAGATTACTATTTGATTGTACCAACAACATCGCAGAATATGAAGCTTGTATCATGGGTCTCGAAGAAGCCATTGACTTAAGGATCAAGATCCTCGACATATATGGAGATTCAGCCCTCGTGATCAACCAAATTAAAGACAAGTGGGAAACTTACCACCCTGGCTTGATTCCTTACAGAGATTATGCAAGACGTCTGTTGACTTTCTTCAACAAGGTTGAATTGCATCATATACCTCGAGATCAGAATCGAATGGCAGACGCCTTGGCTACTCCATCTTCCATGTTTAAAGTCAATCACTGGAATGATATGCCTAAAGTCAGAATCACGCGCCTTGAAAGGCCCGCTTATGTGTTTGCAACTGAAGCAGTCATCGATGATAAACCGTGGTTTCACGACATCAAACGCTTCCTTCAAACTCAAGAGTACCCGCTTGGGGCATCAAACAAAGATAAGAAAACTCTAAGGAGACTTTCTGGCAGTTTCTTCCTGAACGGAGATGTGCTATACAAAAGAAACTTCGACATGGTTTTGCTCAGATGCGTGGATAGACACGAAGCAGACATGTTAATGCATGAAGTGCATGAAGGGTCCTTTGGAACTCATTCAAATGGGCATGCAATGTCCAAAAAGATCTTAAGAGCAGGATACTATTGGTTGACAATGGAAACAGACTGTTACAAACATGTGAAAAGATGTCACAAGTGCCAGATCTATGCAGATAAGATCCATGTGCCACCGACTCTACTCAACGTTCTCTCATCTCCATGGCCTTTCTCCATGTGGGGTATCGACATGATTGGAATGATCGAACCAAAAGCTTCAAACGGTCATCGTTTCATCTTGGTAGCAATTGATTACTTCACCAAATGGGTCGAAGCAGCATCTTACGCCAATGTTACAAGACAAGTGGTTGTGAGGTTTATCAAGAATAACATCATTTGCCGATATGGTATTCCCAGCAAGATCATTACTGACAATGGTTCAAACTTGAATAACAAGATGATGAAAGAACTGTGTGAGGAATTCAAGATTGAGCATCATAACTCTTCTCCTTATAGACCAAAAATGAACGGCGCCGTCGAAGCTGCCAACAAGAACATTAAGAAGATTGTCCAGAAAATGGTCATCACTTACAAAGACTGGCATGAAATGCTGCCATTTGCTTTACATGGGTACCGTACTTCAGTGCGTACTTCAACAGGGGCAACTCCCTTTTCTCTAGTATACGGCATGGAAGCTGTGCTCCCCGTAGAAGTTGAAATACCATCAATGAGAGTCCTCATGGAGACTAAGTTATCGGAGGCTGAATGGTGTCAAAGCAGATACGATCAGTTGAACTTAATCGAAGAAAAACGTATGACTGCTCTATGCCATGGACAGTTATACCAAGCAAGGATGAAACAAGCCTTCAACAAAAAGGTTCGACCTCGTGAATTTCAAGAAGGCGACCTCGTGCTTAAAAAGATCTTGTCTTTTCAACCAGATTCTAGGGGCAAATGGTCTCCTAATTACGAAGGCCCGTATGTTGTCAAAAGAACATTTTCTGGCGGCGCCATGACTCTTGCAACCATGGATGGTGATGAACTCCCACATCCTGTGAATGCTGATGCAGTCAAGAAATACTTTGTCTAAAAAATACAAAAGAACAGCTCGGTAAGTCGAAAACCCGCAAAGGGCGACTTAGGCAAAAATGAGCGTCTCGGTGGACTGAAAACCCGAAAGGGCGGTCCAGGCAAAAATTAGAGACAATAAACAGAAAAAATTATCCTGGTAGATTGAAAACCTGAAAGGGCAATCTAGGCAAAAATTAGGGAGTAATGACAAAGTAACTGCATCAGTCCATACTTCGTCACCTGAAGAGTCTGTACTTCATCAAAGGATCTTCGATCAAATCATCGCCAATCTGAAGCGACAAGCACAGTTGTAACTCAAAGTTGTAAGGGAATAGTGGTTATTGCTTTCAATGTAGCCTTTTCCGCATAATTACCATTTCCAACTTTTGTAAATACTCCATGGAATCACGCCTTTAGCTGATTACCATCCTATTAAATAAATTTGAGCCTTGTGCCCATTTGTTTGCAATCTTTAATTTCTTTCAGCTTGCAAAATGACGCTTTAATTGTGTTATTCATTTTTGAAAGAGAAAGAAAAGAAAAAAAGTTTTAAATGAATTTACTTTCCTTTTTCAAAATAAAAGCGAAACTTTCCTTTGAGTTGTGAACAACAGAAGGAACATCAACAGCTATCTCCATAGGACGAAGCTCTTCTATCCCCAGTGAAGAAGGTCTTTTATCCCCAGTGAAGAGGATCTCATATCCCCAGTAACGAAGATTTTCCATCTCCAGTGAAAGGATTCTTCCATCTCAATAAGAAAAGATGCTTATCTTCCCCAGAGAAGTTTAAAACATGCATTACCATTCATCACCCGTGTTATCTACACTGTGTTGAAGAACATTTGCCAAGTATCTGGTTGCATTGCGACGTCGGTCCTTCTCCAGTATATACTTCATTGTCTGTCAGTATCGTCAGTATGCATGCTACATTCATGACATTCATCATTCATACATATTTGCATCATTTATGCATTCTTGCATTTTTCAATGTTTGCCTCAAAATCACTTGTTTAGGATATATCTATCCAAAAAACAAAAAAAAAAAGGAAGAGAAAGAAAAAAGAAGAAAGAAAAGAAAAAAGAGACAAGTATGGGCGTGTCATCTCTCCAGTAGGTTGTCACCCATAAGCAGAAATAACATCCTTTCTTTCTCCAGTTCCTCACTGAGATCATTCCTCGTGGAAGAAGGTTTCTTTAGTTTTTCCTCTCAAAACAAAGGAGAAAATTCCCATTCGAGTTCATTCCTCATGGGTACAAAGTCTTGTTTGACTGTTTCTTTCCAAGTTCATTCATGGATAGAGCCTTGTCTTTACCAAAAATTCAAATTCCGATTCCTCAAAAAGAGTCGTGAAAAATAAACAATAAGCAATAGCCTCGTCATCCGAGCAGCTTATGTCTCTTTCAAAAGACTTTTCCTCTCTAGGAAATCAATCATGAAGACCATTTGACAATCAGGGCCTTATTACTGTTCACAAGGCTGAATAACCAGTAATTTCCCTAGCAAAGTCTCCAGAATCATTTTATCACTTGGCTGATAATTGATCATGTCTTCAAAACCACTATCACAAGGCTGGTAGTCGGTAACCTTTTGTTCTGGTTATATTATTCAACATGTCTATCACAAGGCTGATAGTCGGTAATATTAACCGAACCTTTGAAACTCTTTTACCTTGTCAAGTCTATCACCATGCTGATAGTCGGTAATACAGTTTCATACCTTTCACCTTCGCATTATTAACAAGTCTATCCCTGTGCTGATAGTCGATAATGTCGATAGGTAAGCTTTTCTTACAAAGCTATCATTCCCCGGTGAAGCATACACTCGCTTTCCCGAAAAGAAAAAACGGATTCTCTTCCTAAAACGGATTGAGGTATCCTTCCCGATCTCTTTTCCCCAGTGGAGTCAGTTCTTGATATTCCCTCGGTAAAGACATCCTTGCATCATTCGCAATTTTGGTATCTTAGGTCCAAAATTCGCGTCTTCTGATATTTAAGTCTCTTCCACCCTATCAAAACGAAGATTTTCAATCTTCATGTCTCAGGTTGAAGAAACTTAAATAGGAGCATCTGTCATACCCCAATTTTTGACCTAAGATACCACCTCATATCATAGCATATGCATCATTTGCATCTCTAACAAATTGCATAGCTTGTGTTTGTTACTTGTGACTCAGCAGGGTTTAATCAGGAAATCATCATCAGTACAAGTAACAACCAATTAGGGTTTTGTTCTCCCTTCATCTCAAAGGAATTATCTTCATCAACAATCAACATTTGGTCCTCAGAGATTCACTTCACAAGCTCAAAGGCTCTGAACCAACCAGATTAGGGTTTTGACTGAAGATAGCATACTCCTGACTTTTGCTCAGGATGTGACCCAATGGCTTGGGACATGACCTCAAGACCCCAAGTACATCATTTTGACCTAATCCATTGGCTCAAGACATCTCCTACACAAGGATTGATCAACAGTGAAATTTCAAATCATCAGAATTAGGGTTTTAAACTATCAGGGACTGAAATCAGGGATCACATTTGGGAAACCCTAAAAATCCCCAGGAAGTCAATCAAAGGTTTCAATCATCTTCAAATAATCCCTATGACAATATACAATGGAGATTGCATCTCAATTCAAGATTTACAGTCATCAATTTCATCAGGTCGACAATTAGGGTTTTTGACCTAATTCACTGAACCACTGACTTTTTAATCAGGACATGGTGCCACAACTCAAACCATGGCTCAATATCCTCTAATGCCTCAATGTGATTCATTCATACCATTCATTTGGTGAGGATAGCCTGTTTCATTTGAAATCTCCAGAAACGCGATTCGTCTGAAAAAGTCAACTGTACAGGATCACCATTGACTTTTGGGGAATTTTGGTCAACCATGACTTTTGAAGTTTTAAATCATCAATATATGATATGAGAAGTCATTTGATCAAGAAAAATCAAGAAAATCAATCAAGAATCAAAAAGTCAAAAGTTTGACTTTCCATACTTAGAAAAATTTCTAAGTGTTTTTCATGGTTTTTTCCAAACTTTGGAAGGGAATTTCTCAAAATTTCACCTACAAACTGAAAAAAACTTCCAACATGAAAGTTGTAGATTTTGATCCAATGAACAACTTTGTCACATATAATTTTTTTTCATAAGATCAACCATTTAAGAGATATGGAGCTTCAAAGTTGGTATCTTTTGAAAACTTCACTTAAAACTTCATTTTCTTCAAAGTTCATGGATCTTTTTCACCCACTTCCTTAAGGATCTTGAAGAAACTTTCAACTAGGGTTTTGAAGTGTGTAATATGAGCTTTCCAAAATGTCCAAGAGCATGAAAAAATATGAAGTGTAGCTATGGTTTTGAATTTTGACATTAGTGAACTTTTTCACTTGAATTCTCACCATTTTTCACTAAGTTTCAAGACTACATGACCTATAATTCAAGCAATGATGCATAGAAGCAATAATTGAGAGATATTTTCTGATTAGAAGATCAGAATGGAAGAGGATAAGAAGCTAGAGTTTTAACCATGGTTTGGTCACTTTAACCATTTTGCATTAAATGTAAAAGATTCCTTTTTATCTCTTAAGCCAAATCACCAATTCTTGATCAACTTGCAAAGGTCTGAGTTCAGAACTCTTGGCCTATAAATAGAGGTGCAAATCACTCTTCAATTCACACCAAAACCTCACAATTATAGGTTTTCTCTCTTCTTTCTTGAATTGCAAGTTTCATAGTTTTCAAAGAGGTAGAAAACTCAACCTCCAAACCTTTGAATTTCTGGCCAAAGTGATGTTTCTAACAACTTCTAAACATCATATATGATGTGTTTGATCCATCCACACACCCCAAAAACACTCAAATCTCAGAATCACTACCTCACTTCCACATGAACCAAAATTGAGCCTTATCATGCCAAAATCCATTCAAGATCATTTCTGTCCAAACTAACACTTCCAACACCTCATATATGTCACATATGAACTATCCCAACACTCATCATCAATCAAAAACTTCAGAATCATCAGGCTCGATTCACACTTGGTTCTACTGCAGATCGGGTTCCATGGAATGATCCAGATGTTTTTAATCCACTCCAAGCATCCAGAAATGTTCTATAATCATCATTGAAGCTGTTCAGATCGAGCAACAACTTCTGTAACACCTCTACTGAAGAATTCAATCTCCACTTTGGCCGTTTTTGAAGGTAAGTCTCATGAACTTCAAACTCTATCATGCACGCATCATAAATGAAATATTGATATACCATCTTGTTTCTGCACACATGGGGATCATTAACCCTCAATCAATTGCATCATAACTTGCACATACATCATTTCACGATCAAATTCAGTTTTAGGGTTCTTCATGTTCATGTGAAAATTGATAACCTTAGAGCAAAAATAAATGAAATTAAAGATCATCATCATGTTCCTCGTCCAAAACCGAGTGAGATAGACCCTTTGATCAATCAAAACAACACAGATTTGAAGAATTTCAAAATTCAGTTAGGGTTGTGTTCTTGGCGCGTTTTTTCGTTCAAAGAATTCAAATATTTATTTTAAAATATAATGCATTGGAAGCGTATTATAAACAAGCCACAAGCGTGGCTCAGTTGGTCCATGTTTTGGTTAGCAAGCGTGGGTGCGTGGGTTCAAGCCCTTGTGGAGACAAAACCAATTTTTTAGCACCTATTTTCTTTCATTTTTCTTCACAACATTAATTAATCATTTAACTAACCAAATCAATTCATTTTTGCTTCATTTTTTAAACACTATTCATTTAATATATATATTTTAAGAATATCAAAAAAAATCATCAAAAAATATTTATTTGATACATTTTTAAATAGGTTTAAAATGACTTATTTTTAGGTATTTTTAATACTTTAAATATTGTTTTTTTCATTTAATTTTTAACCTAATCACTTGTAAATATTTTTTGAATAAACCCTAATCATCTAAGTGTTAATTGAAGACAATCTTTTTGTTTATCTTGATTAATTTGACTCCTTTCAAAATTCAAATCATTTTAAAACAAGCGATCACGATTCATTTCAAAGACAATAAACCATTTCTTTTTGAAACTATTGATTAAATCTTTTTAATTGATCAATTGATTTTCAAAATGATGTGGGGCCTCTCGAATATTAGAGAGTATAAGACCCACTCCTTTTTCCTTTTACACAGTCTTTTTATTCAAAATAAATAAACTTTCTTTCAAAACAAACTTTCAAACAGTTTTTCAAACCTCGCATCTTTTTTCAAATCAATCAACCATGTTTTATAAAATATACCATGGGCCTCCATGTAGGTATAAGTCCCAAGCCCCTTTTGTACATACCCATTCCAGTACATGAAATTAGGTATTTCATTGTACGCCTTTTTTGTACATACCTCGATCAGTTTGTTTTTTAACTTTGAATAACAAAAAAACAAAAATGAAGGTTTCTTTAAATCTTCCCAAAAATATCATGGGCCTCCATGTAGGTATAAGTCCCAAGCCCCTTTGTAAATACCTGTTTACATAGCTTTGAATAAATTCAAGTGGACCTCTCCTCGAGTATAAGTCCCGAGCCCCGTGTATACAAATGGATCATGCTTACAGGTATATTTCCTTCATAAACTCCATTATATACACACACTTTGTCATATATAATTGTTCATACCTGTTCATGTTTGTTCATACTTGTTCATGTTTGTTCATATGTGTGATATGTGTGCTTGTTCAACTTAGTACAACACTAGGTTCCCCATAGCCTCCTATTGGGCTTCGTGCAAAGAATCTCCACTAGTTTAGGTTAGGACATAGAGTATGGTTTCCCGGTGAAATCGCTCTAAGAGCTCAAACCAACTATACCACGCCTCCCCTTGGGCTTTGTACAAACGAGTGACCCTCCCATAGCCTCCTCTTGGGCTTACAATGCAAGGACCCTGGATTGTCCCTCCCATAGCCTCCTCTTGGGCTTACAATGCAAGGACCCTCGGATAGCCTCCTCTTGGGCTTCGTACAAGGACCCACGGGCTTCTTATAAGCATCCCCAATATCCAAATCAAAACACCCTAGGAGATTAGACATTTATCATCTCTATGATAGGAGTATCTCTTCTATATCATCACAAATAATCAATCACTCAATCAAACTTTTTTGCCACAAGGCTGGCTAATCAATCAAACTTCTTTTTGCCACCGTACTGGCTGATTAATCAAAGTTTTTGTCACAAGGCTGACTTCATTGAAACTTTTGCCACAAGGCTGGCTGATTAATCAAAACTTTTTGTCACAAGGCTGACTTCATTGAAAGTTTTTGCCACAAGGCTGGCTAAAAAGCATCTTTATCATTCTAAGCACCATAAGTGGCATGGCCCCGGGCTTATAATGAAAAGATTTTCAAACAAAAACAAACAGATGTATGTGATGATATAGATTAGATACATCGAACATTTAGATGACATTTGTCTCTTTTCCTTTGCTTCCACTAGCATAAGTGGGAACTACGATTGCTCTGACTTTCTCAACATCCCTTTGAGAATACGTAGGCACAAGGTCGTATCCTTGGCGAGCAAAACTTCTCTCTCAAACCACTCAAACCTTAGCACCCGTAGACCCCGAGCTACAGATGCTCTGATTCCCTCTAGGGGATATGTATGCAGAGGATCGCGATGATCTTTGCGAGCATAATCAAACAAACACCTTAGGTCCCACCTATTTCACAACAGAACCTCCACCATAACATAGAATGAAAAACAATAAAGAATCCTATAGAGTACTATAGATACGTTGGGTGCTAATACCTTCCCTTCGTATAACCAACCCTCTTACCCAAGATCTCCCCCCACCTTTTAGGTTATTGCAGCTTTTTTCCTTTTCCTCTTTTGGAAACAATAAAAAGTTTGGTCGAAACAAAGAAAAATCATTTTTTTATGAGCACTCGAGCCCAAAGAAGGCATCAGGTGTCTCATCCCACAAAAAAGAGGAACAAAACGATTTTTCGCCCGCGACAAGGTGGTTTGAAAAATAGGCTAAGGTAGAGAAAAATCATGTAGATTATGTTGTAAGGAGAGTAGATCAAATGAAGAGAAGTCAAACAACTAGAAGTAGAAGAATTCCTAAAAAAAACTATAATAGAAACTATTAAGAAAGATTTCAAAATTAATGAATTAGAATTTTTTTTCTTCTTAAAATTTTTAATTAAAGATATTTTTTGAATAAAAAAGGAAAAACAAAATAAGATGAGGGGATGTAAAACCTAACCCATCAAAAACTAGCAAAAAAATATGATAGTTGAACATACCTAACTTATCTCATAAAAACTTTCAAAAGAACAAATAGGAAGTGAATCCCACCAAATTTCATTATCAACAAAAACACGTGTATTGGTTAATTTATCTTCACATGCATTTCCATCTTTGAAAATGTGAGATATGTTGAATCTAAAGAAGTCTATTGTGTATAAATTCTTCTTCTATTTAATTAAAAGAAGCTTAGGGACAATATTTAAATTAGAAAATGCACGAATGTCCAACATCGAGTTAGTTTCAAGCCAAAGATTTTTCCAAATTTTCTTGTTAGCATATTCGATAGCAAGTAAGATTCCATGCAATTAATCTTGAAAGGAGGTGCACACTTCAATCTTAGCTGAGAAAGATCATAAGGATGTTCCTAAATTATCCCTAAATATGTCACACAAGCTAATATTCTAGGATTTCCTCTTGAAACTCAATCAATATTGCACTTAATCCAATTATGACTAGGAAAAATCAATTAACTTATATGATTCTGGTGCGGGAAGAGGTCGATATTTGATATCAAAGAATTTAATAACTGTAAACTCTTGAATTAAAGAGTACATGTGCCCCTTGAAAGAAGTAGATATCATATAGACCAATTATTAAACATGAAAAATGTCTCTGTCAAAGTCAATGTTATCATTTTGAAATTATATATCATTTCTTGAATGACTAGTTTTCTAAATAATTATTATAATGAGTCATGATAAGATTTTGAATTTGAGAGCTCCAACTTCTACCAGTAAGTTTGAATTAGCTTTCGTAACTAGTTCTATTAATGCTTACGTCAAAAATCGCTCAATCTAATGCTAGAAAAGTAAAGTGTACATGTATTTAAGAAATAAGTGGAATACAGTTTTTGCATCATAATTATAGAAAGAGCACCTCGAAACCATATTTATTTTCCTTTAATTTAAGTTATCTTCTATTGCAATAACATTATGCATTAGTTTTCAAGTCATTGATGAAGTAGTAAGTGTGTAAGGATGCCAAATAGATTTTGTTTAAGAAGGCTCAGTGTGATTCCTTCTAATATAATTGTAGGCATATTTAAAAGATAGATTGTCATTTGTAGTTCTTGTCCAAATGAGTTTATTAGCAGTAGTATTATCAAATGACAAGTTAATCTTTAAAATGTCTTCAATAATATGAGGAGGCAAAATAGATAAGTCATTATGAATGTTTTAATTGATGTATTGGATAATTAAATTGACCTGAGCAACTTGCATACATTGCTTAAGTGAATTAGATAGGAACATAGTATTGGATATAATATTATGGCAAAATTTTATACTTGTAGACAACTGCACTTAGTTGTGATAAGACTTGGTTATTATATATGCTATTTATCAATTGAAAGCCTTAATTGATTAATGATCAAATGAAATAAGATGAATGATTAAATTTTTAATTGAATAATTATTTATATATTTAGTTAATTGATTTTTTTTAATAGGCAAAGAGATATATTGAACGAAGACGAAGCATAAGGGGTGCTTCACCCGATACAAAAAGAACACTTCCCACTACTCGAAGCAAGTAAGCGGAGAAATGTGTCAAACATGGAAATTACAGATTTTAACTAGCTTACCGCTAGAACATAACCAATTCCAAGAACTGTGCATAATTTCCGACATACAATCTAGGAAGCTAAAGTTACCATCCTTGAAAATTATCGCATTTCGGATCAACCAAATATGCCAACACGTAGCAAGCCAAATAGCTCCAATAATCTTCCTTTTAGCCGGGGAATGAACCTTATCGGATATGAAAGGGAAAGTGATGAAATCTACCAACGAGAAATCCGTAATGCTTCCAAGCCAATCGAAAACCTTCAACCAAATCGGTTTAACCACAAGACAACCACCTAGGAGGTGAGCTAGACACTCCTCTTCCACCGAACAAAAGGCGCAATTAATCTCGGCAATTTCCAAAATTCCCTTCTTGAAGAGATGATCTTTGGTTGCTAATCTATCGTGAATTAGTCTCCAACCGAATAAAAGAGATTTTGAAGGAGCATCAATCTTCCAAATAAAAGTTGCAGCTTTAACAACACAAAACAAAAATGGGAGGGCCAGATAGCTTAGAGAAGAACCTGTAATAACACGAAGATATTGAAAAAACCTCCTCCTTATTCAGCTTCCACCAGAACGCGTCATCGCTGCCAGCACAAGGAGCAACCCGATCCAAAATGGCCATCAGCTGCTGCTGACTGTTGCTTACGGTGCTGCTGCTACTGTGAGAAATCTGCAGCACTCGGTCCAAACGTCACTGCCAGCCATCTCCACTAGTCCTCCGCAACAGACATTCCATCCTCCGCTGCCTGCGCGTAAAGATCAGGGAACAGCTCCAATAAAGGCCTCTCGTCCGTTCAGCAGCCATACCAAAACGAAACATTATTGCCACTGTCAACAAAGCACGACATATAAACACAATATAAGTGGATGTCAAGAAAATCTATTTGTAAATAATAAAAACGTTAATTTATTTTTTTTAATAGGCAATTGAATTTAACTAGAGCAAAAGGGATGCTCTACCCAAATACAGAAATAAAACAAAACCGCTAAACAAAACAACAAAGCGGTTTATTATGCCAAATATTAAAATTACAAAGCGGAGCACTCTTAAGGCTCGATTCTAACCAAATCCAAGACCGGAAAACAAACTCAGACATACACTCCAGAAAGCTAAAACAAGCATTGTTGAAGATGATATTGTTGCGATTCATCCAAATGGTCCAACACGTTGCTAACCAAAAACGTTAATTTATAATATATATATATATATATATATATATATATATATATATATATATATATATATATATATATATATATATATATATATATATATATATATATATATATATATATATATATATATATATATATATATATATATATATATATATATATATATATATATATATATATATATATATATCACGATCTCTCATATAAGCAAATTGTATATTATCTCTTATCCCCAACTGAAGAAGACCTAAATATATGAGTTTATGTTTATAAAGAATTACAAACTGATAAGTGTTCGTCAGCCATCTCTCTTTCTTCGTGTCTTTCAAAATTATTGTTATCATTATGTATTGTTCTTTTGCTTTGGATATATCTAGTATTCTTATAATTTTTTATAGATAAATATGTTATATATCTTAAGACTATTTTATATACAGATTCATTTATTTATTTAACTTTCGTGTGGAAATAAAATTAAATTTTTAATTTATTCTTACCACGACCACAACCAACCGTTGAATTTGACATATTAATTATTAAATTGATTTGGAGATACTTTGTAAACTCTAATTGGGACCTGCCAAATTTTATAGAAGAGTTGATTTTGTTGTTAAAAAGAAGAAAAATGATATATTTTAGTTTAAAAAATGTAAGAGTCTAGCTCTGCAATCATATTTAAGTCCATATTAAGGTAGGTATACTTTATTTATTATATTACTTCTTAAGATAATTTCTTAAATATTTGTATAAAGATATATTTTTATTCATTTGCAAGAAAATATTTTCTCAATGCATACAATTTTAATATATTTAAATAGATCATCTTTTAAAAAATATTTTTATATTAAGAAATTTTTTTTGATGAATACATATTGTTTATATTCAAGTTATAATAAAAAAGGAATCCATTGAATCTTATTAAGGATCGCAAATAACTCATTAATTGGAGCCATTTCAGTGTCTCACTAGAATTCACTTAGACAAATGCTAATTGATGAATGAGGACAATTATTGCAAAAATATTCCACAAATATCAAATCCTCAAATCTTATTAGGTCCCCTAAGCACATGTAGGTGTTGATAGTTAAATTAATTAGAAAATTCTAGATAATTCTCAAGATGCAATCTAAGAGATAAGTTTTAGTTTAAATTAATTTTTTATTGTTTTCGAGAATACGACAAAAAGAATTTTCTTCAATTTTCTATTTATGAATTCACTACGACAAATGTTTGTCTTAATATAAAATTGATAATTTCATTTTATTCACTATAATATTTCTGCTACAAGAGATCTTTAGACGTAGTCAAATAGCAGGAATATTTAATCATCAAGTTAAGTTTAAGTAAATTAAGGAATATTCTTTTTGGTGAATAATAATTACACATCATGTTCATGTAAAAGCCCAAAAGGTACCCCCTCTTTGAAGTCTTTAAGGATGATTCAGAAATATAATAATCAAAAAGGAAGATTAAATTAAGAATTTTTTTTAGTGCACCACTAATTTTTAAGCAAATAATATTTTTTAAAACGCAAAAAGTTTTTACAGTGAAAAAAAATCCACATCTCATTGTTATAATTAAGAATTTTTACTTCAATGACACAATAAAATAAAAGATCATACATTAAAAAAAAATAATATTCAAAATACCACACTTTTAGTTTTTAGGGTTAAATATATTTTTGTCCCTACAAAATTATTAATTTTAAGTTTTAATTCTTATAAAAAAATTATGTTTTAATTCCTACAAAATTAATTATATATGTAGTTTTAATTTCTATAGAAGGACTAAAACGTCATACAAAATCAATTTTATAAGAATTAAAATATGACTTTATTTTATAAGAATTAAAAATCAAAACTTAAATATTTATAAGGACCAAAATCATATTTAATCCTAATTTTTATTGTGAAAGTCGACTCAGAATAATTGTTCATTTTAACAATAATTTTGTATGAAACACTTAAAAACTCGGAATTTTTTGCGGAACATCTTTGAAGAATTTTTTTAAGAATCATGACGAAATTGATAGAAAATTTGTAGATAATACTGTTTTTTTCTAAAATTACTTAAAATTTGAATAAAATTTTATAGATAAACAAAAAAATATTAATGCTATTTTTTTAATAAGTCAAATATATATAAAATAAAATAAAAAATTACAAATGACTAAGGGGAAATAAACGAAACTCAGTCAAACCACGAAATTAACCAGAAAGGGTATATAAATAGACCAGAAACAACAAAACTGGTTTATAAAAAAATACAGTAAAAGCGCACACACAACCAACACTATTTAGTAAACCCGCTTATGAGAGCAAAATCAAATAGCAAAAGAAAGAGTCTAGTGTGAGCAATCACTTTTCAAAGTGGTGTATGAATCAACCGCCAACCCGACCTGATTCACAAACCAATAACCTCTGGAAAAAATAGCAAGCAAACTGACTCCTTTGAGTCTAACAATCCAACATCAAATTGAATGATCCGGATATAAAACCAATCTCGCATCAATCCCGAAGAATGATGTGGATATTAAGATAGTGTCGGCGCAGATAGACAAACCTAAAATTTTAGAATCTGCATATCTCAATAGATCTAAAGTCAATCAGAGAATCAAAACCTCAAGATATCAACTCAGCACCAAAAACACAAACTTGCAAAAAGTCGGAGCAACCACCGAAGAGAATACACAACTCCAGATCTGAGGAAATCGATTCCCGATCCGCCTGGAGTGATCTTCGCCGGTACCAATCCGAAGTAGAAAATACACAAAATCGACCAATTCAAACAAGAAGGGTGGAACGGGAGACAGCACAAAGGACCAACCGTCGCAAAAAAACACTAAAGAAAAGCCAGAGAAACACTATCGGACAACCCCAAGTTAAAATAGAGGTGCCGAGGAGAGACCTCATCACACCACAAAAAATTCCTCTCAACAAAAATTGAAGGAGATAAAATATTTATTTATCTAAAAAAGTTAAATAGTATTCTTTCAACCCATTACTTAATATTATTTAATTTTTTTCATATTTAATTATTTATTAAATCATTTAAATTTGAGAGATTTATAAAATAATTTATTTTAAAGTCTATAAAGAAGACATTATTTTTTCAATGTAATAATTTGAAATTTTTTTCAAAAGTATGACATTGAAGTAAAAGATTCTAATTCTATAATTAAAGTGACACATCAATGTATTGATTACAATAATCAACGGTACTAAAATTGAAAAAAATGTGATTTCGATGAATATTATTGAGTGTGGTACCTACCTACCTACCTTTGAATATTTCTTTTACTACTTGAGAAAATGTATATACAGAACAGAAATGGTAATCCATAAAGAAAACAATCGATAAAAAACATTTTGTGCTTAGACAAATTCAGCACACACTGCAACATTGTACAAACCTTATCTCCTTTCTCACACACACTGCTTCTCTAATGCTTTTTGTTGCTTTATCAATCTCTGCCGAACACAAATTTGTCTCTCAAATTAATTCTTGTCTCTTTCTTCTCCCTTGTCTGACACACCCTTCAACACTTGTTTTTTTTATTCCTTTTAAAAAAATTAATAAAGAAACTGCTTTTTTTGTTTGTTTGTTTTCAAACAATATAATAACATAGAGGGAACATCACTGTGTGAGTGATTGTACTGATTCTTTCTTATCTACTCTTACTCACTCCAATCCAAAAATTTCTTGGCATTGCACACATCCTAGTTCTTTGACTAGTCTTCTGATTCTGCTCAGTTTAAATGCCTCCAAATTTATTGAATATTTGAATTGGTAGACACAGTGGGGGCAATCTCTACATATATTTTAATTTTTATGTCCCAAATTTGAGACCAATATAACATTTTTAAAATTTTAAATTTATTAAATAATCCTACCTTCCAATCGACCAATCTAAGTATCGATCTATCTATCTATTTGTGGAGCTCATTTAAGGCAAAGCATACTCGGTATAGATTTGTCCCAACACAAAAATTGTTTGTTTATTCTTAGCAGGATTCATTCGAATTTAAAACTCTAAGAGAAACACATTTTTAAGACTCAAGCTTTCACCATTATGCCTACTCCATGGGTTAAAAGGCAGACATATTTATCGGTATCGAGTAATGTAAAGATGTAGAAGGATGTATGATAATTGAATTTGCATTATATGTTAATTCTAGAAGACAGTTGCTTGGAACTGGGATTCTGTTACATTTTTTGTGTTTATGATTTATTTTGTTGAAGAAAGCATGTTTAAACTTTGAATTAGTTTAGTTCCTTGATTTAGTGACAGAATCTAACACAAACAACTATTTGTAACAAATAAACTCTCCGAGAAAGAGAATTTAAGGTCATTATGAGTGCTTAAAGAAGCTAATCAATAATTGACACTAGATTTACCCACTAAGTAGTAGAAAATAATTGGTGACAATTTTTTTTCCAGAATAGAAACAGGATAATTCTGCTTCTTTTTCTTTTTTTTTAACTTTATATAATTAACTTGGTTATGATTTGTTTGTCAGACATTAGTATATAATAGTGGAATTGTTATGGAAAAAAGTTGTTATGCTCTTTCCCAAAAAACAATAGAAAAAGAAAGGTGTTGTTAAGAGTGATGTCTTTTGTTGTTTCCTTTATACACCAAATAAGCCACATGAGGCTTGAAAAAACCAATAGATCATGATGGTTCTGTAAAGTTAAAAAATAATTAGTAATAATAAAAACTATAATTTTACTGGATAATTATAATAATGATAATAATAGTTAAAAAGAAAGACAAAAGAGCTTTCTTTTAAACAGAAATTGCTTTTTACACTGGCTAGGTTCACATCACTATGCAACAAGTTACTAACAACAACAAAAGAAGTTTTTAGACATGGAAATTAACCTAAGAAAAAGTGATTAAATTTTCTTCTTCTTCTCCCTAACATAATGGCCTTAAAAAACAGTTCACATGAACTGCTAAGAAAAGCTACTAAGTAGCAACCAACCACATTAATATAATAATGTAGCTTATTATTAATAATTCAATTTCAATTCTGGTTGATCCATTGTTTGTGACCAGGAACCCATTTTGGACACTTGGGACTAAAGTAACTTGACATTACCCTTGAGTTCAAGAGTTCAACAACAGATTCAGATTTCACACACCTTGGTGTCTTGTACTGGTTAATTGAAGCACCTAAACTAATGGCATAATCCATTAGCTTATCAAATGTGCCCTGTTCGACGATTTTCATCTCGAGCGGGCCAATGGATTTGTCCGAGACACGGCCCTGTCGATACACGCTGTTCAGTGACTCTTCAATTGTTAAGCAGCAGTCCTCAAAAACACAAGGTGGAATTTGTGTTGACTTGTTCAGTGTGAGTTCCCAGTATAGGACATAGTGCCCTGGAATTGATGCTGTGTCTGCAAAGCTTGTGTATTCGGACACTGCTGCCCCGAATGGTGCTAAATGTGTCACAGCATTTGCCATTGCATTCTGAAGCTCAACCTCATCGGTTTTGTCAGCATCAATGCTCAATACAACGTTTTTTCTACATACAAAGTTGAATTGTGGTGCTTTGTTCTTGAATCCTGCTACCTTGAGCACATCACCAACTCGATAACGGTATAGTCCTAAAAGAAGAAAAAATGATAATTCATCTCATGTTCTGTTCCAAATCGGTTTCGTTTCATAAACATATCAAAATCATAACATAATAATGATATTAAATGTCTTACCAGCATAAGTAGTGACAACAAGTTCATATTCTTGACCGAGTTTGACATCAACGAGTTCAACGAGCTCTTTCTGTTCTTTCTCGTTGAGGGATCTCGGTGCATGAAGAGAATCAGTGACACCATTGGTTCTATTAACAGGCAAAAACTCATAGTAACACATGGTGGGAATAAGTGTATAAGACACTTCACTAGGTTTACAAAGAGGGTTAAGATTGACACCAAAGTAACATTCACTAGAAGCATACATAGTGCAAACAAGTGGTAAACCATTGCTGTAATGATCCAAAATGGGAATATACTGTGACATTGTTCCTGTCACAATAACATCCACATACTTAGTATTAGGCCACAGCCTAGTAATAATCCCCTGCCAAGAACTCTTACTACACTCAGTTTGAATAAAATCAGCAAGCTTAGGATCAGGTTTAAGGATTTTCATAACAGAATCTCTCACTGTTGTATCAGTGATCAAAGAGTTAACAGTTCCTGTTCTAATATCATTTGAAAGAAGGGTCCAATGTTTTTCAAGAAACCTAATAGCCCTTATGAAACCAGAGGCAAAAACAGCACCAACCCTTAGTACCTCTTTGTTTTGGCAAAGACCACAAAGGAGCTGAGAATACATGCTTTGATATGAATCAGGACAGAGTACAGTTTCATTTGGGCTTGTGTAGTTTGTGTAAGGGTCATAAGGTCTATCCCTGAAATAGGAACTTTTGTAGTAGCTTGTTAAAACAGGCCTAGCTACAATTCCACCAGGTGTTGTAGCCTCAGATTTTATAAACATGAGGTACATTCCTTTCCCTTTTTCTAATCCCGGAACAAACTCACTCATCACTGGCATCAATAAACTGTATAACAAACTTCTCCTTCCTAACTCCTCTTCAATTGTTGGCATAAGTTTTCTCTCTCCACCAGATGTACCAGAACTGCAACCAAAACAAAAACAACTTCATCAATATTTATTACTACAAATTAAAAGATATTTCTATTTATATGCTATGCAGACCAGACACCTCGAAAATTTCGAGGTGTCTGGGTTTATATGTTATATGTTGAAAGACGGACCTGGTGAGAAACTCAGAAATGGGTTTGGAGCAAAGGATGGGGGAGGTGTCACCATTAGCGATGCGTTCGATATCAGGCTGAATATCTTCGTATGAGATGACAGGCAAGAGTTTTTTGAAGGTGTCACGGTTTGTGTGACCGTTGAGATTGTATCGTTTGAGATACTCAACGTTTGCATTGCGGGACAGGATTTCTGAGAGGACTTGTTGTTGGACAAGGTCGGGTTTTGAGGTAACATCCTCAATGAAGTCGAGGATTTTTTTGTTCTGTTCAACAAGGTTGTAGTCTCTGGGTGCTTCAGGCATGGTTGTTGTGTTGTTGTGAAATGTGTGTTTTTGTTTTCTTGTGAGAGAGAAAGAGAAAGAGAGAGAGATGAATAGAATAGAAATATAGAAAACTTGTTGTTGAGATGAGAAGGAAAGGGTGAAGAAAGAGTGTGTTGGGCGTGAGTTGAAAACATGAGAGATGATGTATATATAGAGGCACTGGCACATGTCAAGCTGGGTTTGTTTTGTCACTAGGGATAAGAGAGTAAATGCATGATCAAAATGGAGGGTAAAATTGGAAATATCTAACCTTTTTATTATATCAACTTTTTGTTTTCTCTATTTTTTATAATATCTAATCTCTAAATTTTATATTATGTCAAACCATATACAACTTCCATGCATTTATGGTCAGGCTAGCAACATGCTCCTCACCAAGTCAAGCAACACTTTTCTTTAACTACTAACTAATTCAAACACATTAAATCTTTCAACACATTTAATTTTTTTTTTGGAGTATTTTATCATAGTTAGTTTTATTTTGCCAAATAAGACTTTTCATATTATTTAAGAGAATTTGAATGACAGGGTATGTAATGTTTTTTAGTTTAACTATGAATTTGGAGAATGAATCATCTCCCGTTGTTTGCAACCAGTCATATATTTAATGGTTAGAAAAACTAATCAATTCGATTAAGTACAAGAGAGAAAAACTTATTATGAATCTAACAGTTATCATTAGAGAGAACGCAGTAGAGAATTCAAATTCATAAATTTGAATATCGAATATAAATTTGAACACGTAATAATGTTAAAAAAATTTAAGAAAAAATTTATTGTTTGTTGTGGTTTTTCTCAGTTCGAGGGATAATCTCTACTTATAACAGAATTAAATTTTTTTAAAATGTTTTTTATTATTTATCGTTATCATGCACAATTTAAAAAATAATCTTCGAGTGATTTTTTTATAATAAGACTTTGACATTGCTAGAAATAAAAAATAAGAGTTTAAAAACATCATGACATATAAAAATAAAGCTTTATCTTTTAAATATAATAAAAATTATTTTTAAAAATATATATAAATTGTAAAACTAATTTAATAAACAGCTAAAATTATTTTTATATATATATATATATATATATATATATATATATATATATATATATATATATATATATATATATATATATATATATATATATAAATTAGATTTAAGTAGTTGAAAATAAAGGGAAAATGTATTTTAGGAGATAATATATACACTGTCTCAATTGGAAATGACTTGGATATTGTTTAATCATGAATGACCATGGTGACATATTAGAAAGATTAATAGATAAAATGGAATATACATGTACAACATAAAAAAATGCTTGGAGTCACATCCAAATGCTTTTCTAGTTGTATTATCAAATTGTTAAATCAATCCTATGTCATACTCATATATATATAAACCATAATATTGTTGCACACCTCTGCAAAGATTGGTTAGATGTACTTAATTTTTTTTAAGGTAATAAAATGAAATTGTCAATAAAAAAATGAAAAATAGAATTATATTTTCTAAACTTTCTTTATTGCTGCGGTGTAAATGATATTTTTTTTGAAAAATAAAAGATCAATCTAAGTTTAATTTAAGGGAATTTTCCGAATAAAAATATGTCGTAAGACACACTAGTAGTGGAATAATGACAATCCTATATACCATTGTCTCATATTGGATTGGCCAAATTCTAATTCAACAGCTTCATGAAAATCCCATGAACCAACCTATCAAAATATAGGTGTTTAGGTTTTTTAAAGATAATAAAAAATAATAGTCAAAATCATTACAACTTAGATGAGAAAAAGTTGTAGGAAACACTTAATGTAAAGCAAAAGTGATTTGAAACAGCAAAGGATAGATCTCTTTCTTTCTTCTTTTTCATATTTACTCTATATATATATATATATATATATATATATATATATATATATATATATATATATATATATATATATATATATATATATATATATATATGAGAAAATGGAACTTAATCAATAGATCTTGAGGGGAAAAATTGATATGGTTTTCATTTAAGAGTTAAATATTCAAATTATGAATGATGAGTTAGCAACCGGTTTTTGGAGCAATAAAGAGGTTGAGAATTCAGCGAGGGGTTTATATGGTAAGGTTGGATGTATAGTCACTTTGTGTAGAAAAGGATTTTTGCAGGCTTGACAGCAAGGGAAGTGTTAGAAGCAGGCTTGACATATTGAGGGCTAGAAAGTGGTTGAGCGGGAGATAGGTAAGAACGATATCTCTGATCATGCCCCCGTGTGGATAAAGAAAAATGACTTAGATTGGGGTCCTAAGCCGTTTAGGGTGAATAGTTGTTGGTTCGGTCACAAAGATTTCAGGAGTTTTATGGAAAAGGTGTGGAAATTTTTCAAGGTGGAAGGCAAGCAGGTTTCCGGGATTTGGAGAAAGTTTTGGAGTCTATTGGAAGGTGATTTAGTAAAGTTTATGGAAGAATTTCATTTAAATGGCAAGCTTCCTAAGGTAGTGACGACTTCATTTATTGCGCTTGTCCTAAGATTCAAAACCCTTAAGAGCTAGGGAATTATAGGCCTATTTTTGCTTGTTGGTTATTTGCATAAAATCATGTGTAAAGTATTGGCTTCAATATTTAAAAGGATTCTAAGCAAGGTGGTGTCAAATTCTCAAACAACATTTTTTCCGGGTAGACAACTCTTGGATGAAGTACTTGTGCTTAATGAGATATTAGACATAACAAAGAAAGAAAGAGAAGAAGGAGTGCATGTTGTTAAAATTTAATTTGAACAAACTTACGACCGTGTAAGTTGGAATTATCTCAAGTTTGTTCTTAGGAGTATTGGTTGTGGGTCAAGTGGATGAAGTGGATAAAAGTGAGTATTTTTAGTAGAATTATGTCAATATTGGTAAATTGGAGTAAAACTGACAATTTCAGGGTGGAGAGGGGGATAAGACAAGGGGATCCTCTATGTCCTTTTGATTTGGCCTTAGCAGCAGAAGGGTTGTCTTTCTTGATCTATAAAGCAGTCAGGCTAGGAGAGTTCGAAGGTTTTTGTTTTGATAATTAATATGAGCACAAAATTTTCTAATTCACTAATGACATAATCCTAATTAATAAAAGGAATTGGGAGAATTTGTGGAGTTTGAAAATAGTCTTTAGGGGTTATGAATTGGTGGTGGGATTAACAGTAAACTTCTTCAAGAGTAAGTTGTATGCTGTTCATCTTAAGGACTCCTTCTTAGAGGCTACATTCCAATTTCTTTCTTCCAATATTGATTCAATTTTGTTTAAGTTTTTGGGCATTTTTATAGGATGCAATCCAAGAAGGTGTAAAACTTGGAGACCCCTGATTAATAGCATGAAAAGTAAGCTTTCGACTTTGAGAGGTAGATGTCATTCAATTGGAGGTAGAGAAACGTTATTGAATTATGTTTTTTCAAGCTTACCACTGTTCTTTATGTCATTCTATAAAGCTCCGAAGAAGATCATCATGGAGATAATTCAAATCCAGAGTAGATTCTATTGGCACGCAAATGAAGACAAAAGGAGTATAAATTGGATATAATGGAGTAATGCCTATAAATCTAAAGATGATAGGGGTTTGGGTGTTAGAAACATTGAATTCTTCAATAATGCTCTTCTTTGAAAGTGGAAATGGAGGATGTTGCAAGAGCAAGATGTTATTTGGAGGAATATATTAACATCAATGTATGGTAATTTGCAAAATTAGGTTCTGTGTGGAACAATTTTCAAAGCTAGCAAAAATTATTCAACATGGTGGAAAGATATTCAACAAATTGGCAGCAATTCTCTTGCGGAAGAAGACTGGTTCGCTGGGAATATCTTGAATAAAGTGAGAGCTGGAAACATGGTTCTATTTTAGAAGTATAGATGGTTAAGAATCACACCCTTGAGGTAAACAGTTCCAGCCTTATTTCAGGCGTCCACGGATCAAGATGCACGAATTAGAGACTTGGGTTATTGGTTCCATGAAGTGTGGACATAGTTTATCAATTCTGATGTGTTAATTTCCAATATAGAGGCATTCGATCAGAGTCTAGAGTTAATAAATATTTTTATGGGTATTTCTTTAAAAAAACATGTGATGAGCTTTCTTGGAGACCAAGGTCGTACAGTTCGTATTCTATGAAAAGTTGTTATCCCAGGTTATGCATGGTTGAAGGAGAAGACAAGTGGGACGATGATACTATTAAATGTGTGAGGCAGGTTTTCCTAACTAAGGTGCCTTCAAAGATTAAAATTTTTGTTTGGAGGGTTTTGCTTAACAGAATTCCAACAAGAGGCCAACTCTCAAGGAGAGAGATTTTGCATAACTCTCACGATAAGGTATGTTCCTGTTGCTTTGATGGAGAAGAAACTTTAGCTCATTTGTTTTTCAACTGTAAAGTTAGCTTGAAAGTGTGGGAGAACGTTTTTCATTTGAAGGGATATGGAGGAGGCGAAGATTGAGGATTGCTTGATAAATTGTCAAAATTTCATATTAGCGTTACAAAGAAAAGTGAAGAATTCAAAAGTTGGTGTAATATGGATGGTTCTCGTGCGGTGCTTGTGGTTCATATTAACCTTATTATTTCTATTGATGATATTGTGTCGAATATCAAACTTATTTCTTTGTTTTAAACTATTATTGGAGTCAAACATAGGGCATGTATTAGTTTTTATGATTGGTGCAAAGGTCCTCGTAACTTTATAAAATTGTAATGTTGTTTCTATCGTGGAATTGAGTATCCCTTGTACTCCATTAATCATTTTTCTTATAAAAAAGTGGAAAATTTAATTTTTCAAATTTTTTTCTTCTTCATAATTGGTATGAATTTGTAATTTTCTAACTTTTATAATGACTATTGCTTCAGTTGATTAACATGTTAAGCTCAAATCAAAAAACAAAAGATACTACACTATTGTTAGATTAATTTTTTTTACACAATTAGTTACACCAAACAACTTTTAAACACTAACTCAATAAGTTATCTATGTCAAAGTCACCAAAGATTAATAAATTCCACTTTAAATAATTTAAAAGATATTGTAAGTTTGTTTACGACGGAATGTCATCACCATTCAAGCCATAAAAATTCATGATATTTTGTTACAATAATAAAAATAATGATAATGATTTTCTATCTCCTCAAAACACAAAACCTAACAACCAATTAATCATTCCCTAAATACAACACAAAATCACACCATCTATGACTCATGTCACCTTAACATCTTACGAAATAACACTCCTCTATTAATACTATTAAGAGATTAAATATGAATATTCTAATGACTATTTTCTCTTTGGACCATTTATGATGAACAATTATATATAAAGATGGTGACTTACATCATAAGTCAGTGTAGGTATGCAACACCATCATATTACTTGATTAGCAAGTAACTATCACAACCAACATTGTAGGTGTTTTATAACAAAAAATTAATTAATCAACTACAGCCTAAGTAAATTTAACTAACTTCAATTGACTTGTTTGGTTGTTCATCTTAATTCTTCAAAATTCTCCCATAAGCTGAAGGTTTGTATATATCTACCATCTTGAACTTGAGCAATAGAATATTGAATGTTTGATTGAGGATGTGATCATTTTGTGAACTTGTTTTTATTAATTGATCGTTAGATTTCACAAGTAGAAGTTTCGTAAATTCGGCTACTTGTTTCTCTCATATAATGTGGCAATCTATTTCAAGACATTTAGTTCTTTTATGGAAAATTGGGTTGGCTGCAATGTGCAAAGCACTTGGATTGTTACAATAACTATCTAGTGACTTAATGCATTTTGTAACACCCTTCTAAACCCCGCGGCAATTAAATAAAATTCAGAGTGAAACATAAAAACAAGGGAGTCACAATTAAAATAAATCAATTTATCATAAATCAATTGTCATGCTTCACTTAGGAACAAATCATCAAATGATCATAATCATGTTCTACACAGCGGAACATTCTTCAACGGATAAACATAACATCATCTATGCAATATCCCACAAAAGAAATCCAAAAAAATAGATAGAGTTATAATCAAGACTCTATACTAGCGTTTCCCCCAGTGTTACAATATCAGAGCATGACCCGACTCGAACTAAAATCACGGATAAACTCTACGAGTCATCCTCACTGAGCGCTAATGCCGCTACTTCTCAAATCTGAAAAATGTCAACAAGTAAGGGTGAGTCTCATTCTCAATTAATCAATATTATGCACTCATAAGAAATAAAACATCATAATATATCATTCACCTAATTTGGCATATATTCAAACAATTCAACAAAGCACGCAACCAACACATCATCAATTCATAACACTGAAACACATCCAATCATGTTATAAAATCATGCATATGAATGAAATGACACTATGCATGTGGTACCAAACATCATCAATGGGAATAACCCACCGACCGATCCAACATCATCAAGATACAGCCTTGCCAGCACAAATTCCACACAATGGGAATTATGCCCTTCACTGAATCCCCTCATCATCAGGATTCAGCCCTCAACAATGATTATGAATGAATGCAAACATATATGAAACATACTTATACCATTGTCAAGTCTATGAGTAACATCATCCAATACTCAAACCATCATCATCATCATCAAAGTATGTTTATATACATTAGCATCATTCAAATACAATAAATCATCATTATACAATTCTCAACAATCATCGCATCACATAATCATGTTTTTAAACACATCTTATATTGTCAAATTTCATCATATATGTCAACAATACATCATCCATCAAACTAACAAAATATTCACATCTTACTCAGATCCTCGCATAGAGTATCTTATAAGCTTCACCATCCAATTAAACAAATCATCATACAACTAATATTTTAAACATAGCATGTATCGTCATATCTCATCGTATATGTCCACAACACATCATTCATCAAAACAAGCAAATCATGGCTTAAAATAATCAAAAGTTGCACCTCATTTCATCATTCAAATACATAGGTTATTTTATGAGGTTCATCATACTCAAAACGGCACTCAAAACAGGCCAACGGTTCAAAAGATACATCATTTTCAAGGTTGGAAAATTTTCTGCCCAGCAAGGTCCGCTCAGCGGACCACTAGCGACGTGAGGCAGAAGCGAGCTACCTTCAGACCTCCGCTCAGCGGACCACTAGCGACCTTGGACAGAAGCTAACTAGATTGGGTCCTCCGCTTAGCGGACCTCCCTCCGCTTAGCGGACCTGCGATTTTACAGATTCTCAGGTCTGCGACAGACCTGCGATTTCACACTCCTTTCATCCAAAGTCGATTCCAAATGTCATTTACAGACATACAATCATCACGAACATCATCAGATATCATCAAACATCGAATAAACATGTTATTAATCATCAATTCATACAAATTCATCAAGTTTCCCTAAACCTAACAATTTCAAATTCCAATATACCCAATCGAATCGAATCATATGTTAATCCATCCTATTACCTATAATCGCATAATAGAAATTAACCAGAAGAGTCCCCCCTTACCTTAGCCAAAAATCTGGTCTTTTTCCCTTCTTCTCCATCAAACCTGTAAGCCTTTTTTCTCCAAATTCAGCAAGAATCTCCAATCTTCAAACTCGCTTATCTCCCTCATCAAGAACTTCCCTGACACGAATTAATATATCGATTCGAAGGAAACTTCGTGTAGAATCCGAATCTTCAAGAATTACCTAATTGGGAGCTACGAGCAGAAAGTTATGACTCATTCTGTGAGGGCTGCACCATGAATACGAAAATGGTCTTGTCCATGAGTTCTTCTTCTCTCCCTCTTAGGTTTTCCTCTTCTATTTCTCAATTTACTCTTATTTCCTTGTTTTATGAAAATATAACTTATTTAATAATGGGCTCAACAATTTTACACCTCCTCATTACTAAATACCACATTTGGCCCAATGACCAATCTTCCATAATTCCTCCAATTAGTTCCACGAAAATACTAAATAATTCTAAATAATAATTTAATTTCCGATTAAATTAAAATTAGAAAATATGGGGTGTTACAACTCTCCCCCACTAAAAGAGTTTTCGTCCTCGAAAACATACTTCAAGCAAAAAGTTCCGGATAGAAGTCTTTCATCTGACTCTCCAGTTCCCAGGTAACATTTCCTTAGTCGATCCTCAAAATTCATCTGACATAACCAATAGAAAGCATATCACATGCATTCAATCTCAGCTCTTACGTCGCATTCGACCACCTCAAAGGTGTACCGCTCGTTATATCTCAAAAAGGTTAACGACAATAGAACATTGAGGTACAACCCATATAATGCGCTCAATAACTGAATACCATAATTACACAACCATGGTATGACCACACCTGATCAACACTGCTATAATGCATTCCATCTACCGAACGTACCAACCTCAGACACACTTTTCCATCTGAGTGATAAAATAATACTTACACTTTTCACCAATTGCTTCCTTCAAGAATCTCAATAATAATATTCCCATACCATTGAATTTCAACTATCTGACTCCTCTCAATTCACACCAGCAATTATCCCATGTTACATTCCGTTTTTGCTGCACTATTCTGATTACTCATTATCATTATCACCAATTAGATTTCTGAATTTTACCTAATTATGTCTCTCTCTACTCATTTATTCAAGAATCATTCTTTACCATCCATGGTACTAATTTACCACTCAGCAATGCTTTACTCGCATCCAAAAACAAATTCCAGATTTACTTCATCCATTAAAACATTCCAACCATCAGGACGAGTACACTCAAGTAGTTATAATCACACTTATCATCCTCAATATACCATTGCTTACAAAATAGCTCAAACTGAGTCCCACTCTTCTCTAAGAATTAAATCAACTTCGTCCTTCATAGAGTATAATTCCTCATTATATCTGGAAATCCACCATAACACCTTACAACATCACAAAATTATTATAGCATCATATAGTATCAACTCATCGTCTTAACTTCGCCGAATGCATACTCGTCAACCACGTACAACCACAATAACATACTCATCATCTCGGAAATTATTCAAAAGAGTTCTAATCATCCGGCACGGCATCCTTACATCTGCTAGATTCTAAATCCAACATATAGATCAATACATATTCTCTACGTAGGCTTCCGACATATTAATTCCTCACTACCCACGATTAGTACTCATAATACCCCTCCACATCACACTTTCGCTGTGCGACTCTGATTACCCGTCTCAGGTCATTTGTCCATCATGTTGCACTCTTTCATATTCACTTCTTCATAAGTTCACGCAACATGGTGAGCGAGTATTCTCACAATTTAATATCCATCACAACTTATACCATTAAGGTAACAAAACAAGTTCATCCCATTTATATGATTCCATCTACTAACAACAAGAGATTTAGGGTGATCAAGTCCTAAATTTGTCAATAGATAGTTAACAACCATATTTAAGCATAAATCGTCGTTACTACATAATAGTGTCCTTTCCGAGTTTGCACTCAAACTCATTAAGATCGTCATAGCCCAATAATTCACCTTGAGTCTTTACAACTCACACACTTCCCCCTCATTGAATCTTGTCGGTGAGATGCCAACGTCCAAACATTTTACACAATCCACTTCATAGTCACTTAGCATCATACACTTGTAAAGTACTTCCAAACTTCATAATCGCTAGTATACTAGTACATTACTATTCATCTCATTCCAAATCAAAATCCTCATCTTAGCAAAAGACCGCGACAACATTCATAACTCGTGGTTTTACTCTAAATCCCATGATATCTTTCGCGTCCAAGTATCATTCCACTCGGAATCTCAACAAAGTCTTCCTTACATCAATAGGTGTTAGAAATCCTCTACAATTCTCCTTTTATACATGTCGTTACTTTGGCATCACAAATACGACTTCAACTGTTCTAAAGTTTATTCCACCTTTACTACTAATTTTTTCCTTGCTAAAATCCATCGATACTCAAATCATCTTTATTACCGAACACCTCATCAGCTTATTCATCAACAACACGATCTACTCAATTTCGTTTCAAACAATCGCGATAATAACCATTCCTATTCAATAAGTTTCACGCTTCTATAACTGACCTCAGACTCTCTCCTCATAGGATCACCTCTATTGTATTTATAACTCTCCCATAAGGTAGAACATAATCTCTCCTCTTCATAGGTTCAAACGGCACATTAATCCGACACTCGGAACTCAAAATATGAATTTTCCAACGTCATTCGAAATGCAACATCGACATCATGCAGCGACACTCTAAGCGATATCTCCAAAATTCCTCAAATGGTATACTTAATTTCTTAAATTGCTTCTTAACAGCCTTTAATTTTTCCTTCAATCCGCTCAACTCTGACACTGACGTCTCGTGCGGTACCAACAACAAGTCCAGTTCTAAGAACAAGCGTAACCGCAACTTCACCTCTTTCCAACATCATCCTATAACAATTAAATATGTTTCAGCTGCTGCAACCATTTTGATAACAAAGTTCATCTTGTTAGCTTTCCGACGCTCCAAACGGAACTCAAATTGGATGTCCAGAACTCCAAATAAGAATTTTCGAAGTTTCATAACGATTCAGCAATTTTTCTACGTTTTGCTTACGGAAATTTCGCTCCAAAACTCATCCTCTTCAAATCAATCACATTCCAAACAGCACCTTATCACATCTATTTTCTCTCAAACTTCTTATAACTTGAGCGACACATTCCTTCTCCGAAGTTCGATTTCTGAAGCATCGCGACAGAAATCCTCTTTGCCAACTTGCAACTGAACCTCTTCCGAGAAGCAAGGCTTCTCCCCCACTTCGCTCAAACCAACTCCTGAAACGAAACAAACAAGTACCGACAGTGATTCACTCACATGTCGCATACCAAGTAATAATATGCCGACAGTATTCAACTGTCGCGCAACTCAACTGACTCAACAATTGACCGGACGGACCGACCTGCTCTGATACCACTATTGTAACACCCTTCTAAACCCCGCGGCAATTAAATAAAATTCAGAGTGAAACATAAAAACAAGGGTGTCACAATTTAAATAAATCAATTTATCATAAATCAATTGTCATGCTACACTTAGGAAGAAATCATCAAATGATCATAATCATGTTCTACACAGCGAAACATTCTTCAACAGATAAACATAACATCATCTATGTGTCATACCCCAAAATTTACCCGACACGATTCACATCTTTTAATTAAAGGTGTTAAAACTAAGGGCTATGGGGTTTAACATATCCATTTGTTAAACCTCACCTCTTATAGAACATTTTAATTTAAATTAGGTGTGTAGTTAACAGGTAGTTCTGGCCCAACCATATGGCCCAATCTATCTTATTACAGGGTTTTTTTGATCACTTTGATAGTCCATTACAATTCTTTTTTTTATATATCATTAATTATTTATTTAATTAAATGGCTGGATTAATTCATTTTTGGGTTATTATTAGGGTGGGGTTATTAAGCTAACTAGGTGTTTAATATTATTATCCATTTATTTTACTTGCACAAGTTATGATTTAATCTTTTTATGTAATATATTATGATTAGATTATTATTAATAGATATTAGGTTATTATTATTAAGAGTATTATTACTACCTTTAAGTATTGGTGTTATTATTAATATTAGTCAATTAATGGGGTTGATTAGTTAATGAGCTGATTAAAACTAATGGATCATTTTGTGTGGGCCAAACGGACTAGCAAGGATTGGGCCAGGAAACACGTTGGGCCAACTGGGTTATTGGTATTGGACTGTTTCCGTATGGGTCAGGGTAGTGGACCGGGCCAAACCGACCCAGATCCTGTTCATCTTCTCATAGCTTCCTCTCTACGCCGCTGCTACACCCAAACCCTAATCCTATGTTTCTCAGGCCCATGGATCATAGCATCACAACAATCTCAAATCAAATCTTTACAAAACATAACTAAATCATAAGAAGGGATTAGGAGAAATCAGAAGAAGGGGATGAACTTTTGAGGAGAAATTTTGGGAGAACGAAACCCTAAGCGCCGTGAACGTCAAAGCTTGGATCTTCACCTTCATACCTGCAAATACACAGAGAAAGAGGGATTAGGAGACGGATCGGAGCATACACGAACCAGAATACAAGACAAAAGGTACCAAATTGCACTTAGTTTAGGGCTTTAAGACGTTTAATTGATTGCATGCACTTTGTTTGGTTGCTTTTGTTTGGATTGGAGGGTTAGGGTTCATCGTTGTGCTGGTTAGGGTTCTTAATAAGCTAGGGTTAGGGTTTAAATTGATATGGTTCATGTGAATCTGGGTTTTGGGATGAGTTCTCCGGTTGAAGATCAACCGGGAACTGGGGATGCACGGTGGTTTGATGGTGTTTGGACGGTGGTGTACGGTTGTGGCTGGTGGGTTTCTAGGTTTGAGAGAGGAGAGGCGAGAAACGAGAGGAGAAGAGAGAAGTTAGAGAGAGAAACGAGAAAGGAAGAAGAAAGGGGATCGGAGAGAAAGCCTATTTTGTATTCGTATGCGCCTCACAGGATGATGACAAGTGGCCCTCCTATGGCCACTTGTCCGCGCCACTGAACATGATTCAGTGCGCCACCTTTATCATACTCCCCCAATCAAGAGAACATGCAAGCCCTCTGCTTAGAATGAACGGTCTAGATCCTGAACATGCGCCACAAGGCCATGCGCCTGCACCACACTGAATCATAACGGACCTGAAACATAATTGGGCTGGCCCATGTACTAATTACACACCCCAGTTTTACTGCCTAGTTACAAAATACACCCCCATTTTAATAAAATAAAAATTAATTTATTTGTTAATATTAATTCTTATTCAATTGATCCTTGGTTAATTTTCTCTTCGATCCGATCATACCTAATGATCGCATTGGCGAGAAATAAAGCAATAAAATACAATAATGAAATTCGTTATCATGTAATAATCAAATCTATTGATTATGAGAGATAATGATAAAACTATTAATTTAATTATCTAAAACTAAAATACATTTTATTTGCTGTTCGTGATGATCGAATCTATTGATCAGAATGGTCAGAAATCCTTCATCTAATCCGTTAACTATGGTGATCAAACCTATTGATCATCGCACCTAACGAAAACATATTAAACTAGGGTTGTACGCTATAATTAAAACACTCCTTTCATCTTCAAATTACAAATTTCTAAAACTACGATAAGGTAACTCAAAATGCCTTCAACAACTTCATATCATTCTAAGGCGTACAACCCTGCCCCAAACTATGTAGACTCTGATCCTCCATAAGGAGGTACGTAGGCATTTGGATAACCAAGGCGAGTCCCCTTCCCCAAAACCTCAATTCATTCGAATCTCACTTTTCGCCCTATTCATCTCCTTAGCTATAAACCTTAACATTTAGCCATAAACCTTCGCCTTTAAATTCAAAACCTTAGGAAAGGGTTAAGGGTGCCTAACACCTTCCCTTGACCTGAATATAATATCTTACCCGGATTTCTCTAAAACTTCGTAGGGTTTCCTATTCGCCATGGTAGAATAGGTGGCGACTCTAAAATCTTAATTTTTAGGGCAGGTTGCTACATTATGCAATATCCCACAAAATAAATCCAAACAAATAGATAGAGTTATAATCAAGACTCTATACTAGCATTTCCCCCAGTGTTACAATATCAGAGTATGACCCGACTCGAACTAAAATCACGGATAAACTCTACGAGTCATCCTCACCGAGCGCTAATGCCGCTACTTCTCAAATATGAAAAATGTCAACAAGTAAGGGTGAGTCTCATTCTCAATTAATCAAAAATCTGGACTTTTCCCCTTCTTCTCCATCAAACCCGTAAGCCCTTTTACTCCTAATTCAGCAAGAATCTCCAATCTTCAAACTCGCTTATCTCCCTCATCAAGAACTTCCCTGACACGAATTAATATATCAAATCGAAGGAAATTTCGTGTAGAATCCGAATCTTTAAGAAATACCTGATTTAGAGCTACGAGCAGAAAGTTATGACTCATTCTGTGAGGGCTGCACCATGAATACGAAAATGGTCTTGTCCATGAGTTCTTCTTCGCTCCCTCTTAGGTTTTCCTCTTCTATTTCCAATTTACTCTTATTTCCTTGTTTTATGAAAATATAACTTATTTAATAATGGGCTCAACAATTTAACACCCCCTCATTACTAAATACCACACTTGGCCTAAAGACCAATCTTCTATAATTCCTCCAATTAGTTCCACGAAAATACTAAATAATTCTAAATAATAATTTAATTTCCGATTAAATTAAAATTAGAAAATATGGGGTGTTACACATTTAACTTGAAGATATTTCATAACATAAAGTAGCCATTGCAATTCATATGTTGTGGTTGCAAAGACATGATATTTAGCTTCAAATGATCATCTTGAACCTGTCAAATTTTATCAATTATCCATGTGATCAATGACTTGCCAAGGAAGAAACATTTCCTTAAAATGAACCTTCGAGTATCAATACATCATTCACAATGTGCATCACAGCATTCATTCTGTTGAATTATTGAGTCTCTGTGAAACATTATGCCTCGACCTGGAAACGTTTTGAGATATTTAAGGCCTTTGTTGAATGCATTAAAGTGATTCATGATTCAATAACAATTAAATAAGTGAGAAGATTTTACTATTATAAGAATCAAGATACTATATGTAAAAAATAAGAAAACAAAAGAAAATTTCAAGCCAGAAAAGCAAACAAGAGTTTCACCCACAGACAATTTTTCAAATCCAAGTCATCACTACTTTTGAAATACTTCTCGTTCAAAATTTCGCAAAAAGTATTTGGCGCAACTATTTTGGGTTAGATGACAATCTGGGAAGAAGGATCCCATTAACGCTTCAAGGAAGGCCAATTGACCTAATCCAAAGATAAATAATCTTGTGCGCGTGAAATCACAGGTACATTTCATACTTTCCATGTTTCACTCCACCCCTTTTTGGTCTCAATCAGTAACTTGGGTGTTTGAGTGATAACATTGCAGGTTCACCCCTGTGACCCATAGCATTAGAGACTTGAAACATCACAATAAGAGACCAACTTCCTAACTCATTCATATATATATATATATATATATATATATATATATATATATATATATATATATATATAAGATCCAAAAGGGACGAAGAATCATACATATATGAGGGGATGATATCGCCCCGAGTGGATGACACCACTCTCTCGGAATGTGAAAACATGGGAAGTGATGTGTCTTAGTCAAAGTTGGTGCATAGAAAGAGTTTGGGAATTAACTCAAACTCCCTAGAAAAATAGATATTCAACGGTCCCCTCTCTTTTACTAGTGGTTTCTATTTCCATGAAACCCTAACTCTAGGTCCGTAAGTCTCTATAAATACATCCTTCCTAAAATGAGGAGAAAAATCTAATACGCATATAGATAATACCCCTAAAACATAGCTTCTCACCATCGTGAGCTTGCTCTTACCCCATAGAAAACATTAAAGCCTCTAACAACCACTACCAGCTTAGGATTGTTACGCATTTGTATTTTTTTTGCAAGTAAAGTGGCCTCCTCCGTGGGGTGTAACACCCCCATTTAGATTATTTTTGAATTTTGTGTATTTTGTTTAATTACTACGAATAATAATTAAATAATATGGGTGATAGGAAGAGTGTGTGACCTTATGGTGTGGTGTGGAAAGTAATTAGAGGAGGATAGAATTATTTAGAATTATTTTAATAATTAAAATAATAATGTTTATTTTGATTTATTTAATTAAAATAAGAAAAATAGAGGAATTGGGTTAAAAAGTGGACAATAGAGAATTAGGGGGTTAGTGGAGATAGACTTATGTTTAGTTGGTTCAAAATTAAAATTGTAAGGAGATTTACCCTAACTATAAGTTTAGGAGATAAACCTAGAATTGGGAGAATTTTGTCAGTACGTAGAAAGAAGAGAGAAAAAGGCTATAGGCTAAGGGAGAACTTGGAGCTTTGGGAGAGAAAAAACCATTCAATCCAATTCAAATTTTCTTGCTAGGAATTAAGGTAAGGGGGAGAATAACCTTAATAAATGGTATATGCATAAGGGGTAGTGTAGAGGAGTCCTTAACCTCCAATAGGATATTTTGCGTTGATCAATTCTGAGTTTTGTGTTATTATGATATTCTGGGATGAATTGATGATGAATTTTTGTGCATGATTATGTATGATTTTTCTGTTTTGGAATTATTGATGTTTTCCTCCATTTATGAACTTTTAAAGGTTTTGGGATGAACATAATTTGGGGAAAAAGGGGTTTTAATGTATGAAAATGGATGAAAACGTGCATTATGAATATGTTATAATATGTATGTTGTATTGTGAATCGATTTTGGGTGTTGGGAGTGAGAAATTGGAGTTTCATATCTGAACTCAATAGCAGAATTCGTGTTTTGTCTTACACGTCTGTGCTCATCCCAGGATGTAGTGCTCATCGTCGTTGTGTCACAGCATCGTGCTTAGCACGAAAGTTTCTATTTTTTTGTTGATGCTTCAAACTATGCTCAGCCTAGAGTATAAATGCAGATTTTGATTATTTTACTTTTAGATGATTGTTTGACCGTTGTTGGGGCTGAGATGATGAAAACTAATAATTTTAAATTATTTAATCGAATGAATGTCGATTCATACGAGTCTTAATGTTGTATTTAGAGAGGTTTATGAGTTTTAATAATATGATGATACATTGAGTATGTGAATCGTAATTGTTGTGTGGTTATATGTATGAGATAATGGGTTGATTGAGCAGAGTTATTGTATGATTGAGTTTCCTTGAATTATTTTGTGTTGTGCATATATGAATTGTTGTTGTGTGGTAATCCGGAGAGTGGATTTATGAGAGTTGTCTGTGCATTTTGTTAGGATCAAATAGGGGTCTTAACGCATTGATATTGATATGTATGATTAATGCATCATGTGAGTTGTGTAAAGAGGCATGTTTGCTAGTTTAGAGAGGAGACTAGTGGCTTGTCCCAAGCTCAGAGAGGGGGCTCATGGGTTCAGAGAGGGGACCCGGTTCCTAAGAGGACCAAATATTGATTTGGTACCACATGCATATGCATCGAGTTGCATAATTGAGTTGTATTATATAAATGAGTTGTATGTGAAGGTGCTAGAAACACAATAAATGGGGGGTTTGAATTGGGTTGCACCAAATGTATTCTTTTCTCAACTCAAACACAAAGTTAACAAGTGAATAAAAATAAATAACATAGTTATTTTTATCCTGGTTCACTATTAACGAAGTTACTCCATTCCATCCACCAAGGTGATTTTCCTTATCAACAAGGACTTAATCCATTATATAAATGATTTTCCTATTTAGGCATGGTAATCGGTTAAAAATGACCTAGCCAATCGATCAGAGCATTATTCCAATGAATTGGTTCATCAATTCGGCCCATAGATTATTTTATTTTATGAATTTTCCAAATCCTATATAAAGGAGGCCCGCCTCCACTTTATTTCACGCCAATTTCCAAAGCTTTAGATTTTCTTTGGAATTTATCTCTCTATTTATCTTCTTTCTCTCTCTAAGAACACTTTTACTTTACTTAAATTTGTCATGGTGCTTTTGAGTGAAACTTTGATTCTGAGGAATATATTGTAAGTGGTTGTAATGTTTGGTTAACTCTTAAGAATGTGATTCTCTCGAGAAAATTGAGTTTGGTTCTTGAGATAAACCAGTCATAAAATCTCTGTTTTGGTTTATTGAACTTTGTTGGAAATAGTTATGTTTTTGGTTATTAAAATCAACTTGGAAATTTTTAAGTAGGTTCGTTAGCTTAGCCTAGTGTAAAAGCTATCTTGGGTAGGGATAAGCCTGTAAATATCTCAAGACCAGCTTGTATAAAGGTCCGTGGGCATAACCTTCAAAAGCTAAAAGTTTATAGTCAAACTCTCAAGAAGACCTCTTGGGGATAGGACTAGGCCAATGTTCAGTCAAACCTGTATAAATATATGGATGCATCTTTCTAACACTATCCTCTTAATTTATGCTATTTACTATCATTGTCTTTATTTCTGCTGCAATTTAATCTTAAGAAACTACTAATACGATCTTAATCAAGAAAGGCATAAAAACAATCGCGAATTTTAAATACCACAATTCACCTCTCTCTTGTGCTTAAAGTCACTTGTCCAACATTTTCCTAATTTAAATTTATAGGTAAATTAAACTCTAAGGCACCTCAGCATATTGCATCGTCCTCCTATCCTCCAACAAGTTTGACCAACTCCACTGAGTTAATCTCACCATCTTTTCACACTCAACAATTCAAGCTCCTCTTGTAGTCAACGTTCACCATATGCTTAAAAGAGCTAAGACATGTAAGTCCAAACCTAAGATCTTTCTAGAGCAATATGAACCCACAACTGTAAAATAATCCCTTACTCAACCTAAATGGTTTAAACCCCTAAACATTGATTATGATTCCCTAATTGAATATGTTGCTTGGATCTACACATCATTACCACCACACAGGAAAACCATATGATTAAAATGGGTGTTTAGGATTAAAGAGAACTTAAATGGTAGTGTAACGCCCCAGATTATTTTCGGGATGATTGACTGACCCCACAAACCAACACGGGTCTTTTTAGCATGCTTTGACCTCACTCACATGCTTTCCGAGAAACTTCCCAGAAGGTCACTCATCCCTGAATCGCTCCAAGTCAAGCACGCTTAAATGTAAAAAATATTTGTATGGATTAGAGACTAATCGCTCAAAGATCTATTTGTGGTTTGGCGTGAAGACTAATCGCTACATTTCTTTGTTCGTTGTTTTGCGAAAAGGTCACCTGAAATTTCATTTTCCTTGTGTAAGAGGATTCATAGGCTTAACCTTCTAAAAGCTTTCAAGCATTATTGGATACTCTCAAGATCAATTCTTAGGTAGAGGAGTAGGTTACTTCAATAATATCGAACCTATCTAAATATATGGTGTTATCTCTCTTGTTTTAACTTTTTTACTTTCCGCTGCTTATCCAAACTTTTTTCTTAAAATTTTTTCAAACTCTGACATAGAAAATAATTTTGTTTTAAATCAGAGTTTTTCAAACCTCCACAATTCATCCCCTCCCCTCTTGCGTATGGAATCACGTCTTTAACAAGTGATATCAGAGCCTAACTCCCGTTCAAAGAATTATTGTCTCAGGAGGATGATGAATTCAACACTACTTTTAACAAGAGGACTTTCCTAAACACACCTCCACCATTTAATGGTGATAGGTTTGAAATATGGAAAGCTAGATATAAAACTTTCACTCAAAGTCTTGATCTTGAATTTAGGGAAACTATAATTAACTACCCGGTTATCCCTACTCACCATATAAATGGAGAAGTTGAAGATAAACTATATTTCCTTTGGACCAAAGAAGAAAAGTGAAAGTTTGAAATTTATTTCAAAATAAAAAATCTCTTAGTTATGTCTTTAGATGATCATAAACTTTTTGATGTTTATAATTGTAATTCTGCCAAGGAAATTTGGGACAATCTTGAAATGATATATATAGTCTCTCCATGTGTCAAACATGAGCAAATGAACACGCGAGGCGAAGAAGATGAATATTTTATTCATAAATAATGTTAGAACCTTCATTGCTAACAAATATCAAAGAATTAATAATTGGAATAAGAAATCAGATTCAATATTTAAATCAAGAGATGTGAATGTTTATGAATTTCAGGAAAAATATAAGAAGGAAGAAATATTCGAGAAGTTGAATGAATTAATTCAATTACTAAAGGATGATGGTATGTTTTCAAATCTTAAAGAACCTTCAGCAACTTCATCAATAATCTCCTGCGAAAACAACTCAACTCCAGTGATATCCTTCGAAAGAACATTCTCGGTGGTTGAATAATCCTATGATAATTAAACATCAAATAAAGAAACTTCATCTATAAGAGGATGTGAAGAAGAAGTTTCATCCAATGGAATCTTCGAGAGAAGAAGCCTCTATAAATAATAGAGATTCAACATCAAGGAGGAACCTTGAAGAGTCAACCTCAGCTAGAACCTTCGAAGAATCTTTGTGCAATAAAGAAGATGAAGTTTTTTTAAAAGTATCTCACGAAGAAGATAATAATGAAGTAACAAACTTGTCAAACAAGCTGGTGTTTAAATTAAGAGTTAAGTTAATCGAAGAAAATGATAAGATTAAGAAGCTTAACTTAGATCTTAAAGATTATCTAGTGTTTCTAGAAAAGAGTAATGAAACGCTTAAGCACAAAATAGCCAATATCACAAACCTATCCAAAACATGTGATACCAGTATCTAGGTGAAGAAAGAAGTAAAAGATTTGCATGAAACCACACGTAAATTTACTAAAGGGAATGAAAACCTTGAGTTAAATCTATCAAATCAAAGGCCTTTCTTAAATAAATATGGATTAGGGTAAAAGTCCAAGAGAACACATAACAAATAATTAAATAGGAAGAAAGTGAATCAATGTGTTTATAAATGTTCTCACTGCAATAGATTTAGCCATATAAAGTCGTTTTTGATAAATTGAGAAGGTCTAGAGGTAATAACCTAAGACCACTTAGAGTTACTAATGCACCAGGACCCAAGAAAATTTGGATACCAAAGGTGAAAATATAGTGTGTCTTGTAGGATGATATATATGGAGCCTTAGTGTATATTAAATGAAGTGTAGAAAAGTAGAGTCTATACCTTAGATTATACAATAGGATTTGTTTTGAATTAAAGCTTTTGATCCAAGGATGTTCAATGATAGTGTATATCAACGACCATGATTAAAGCAAGTCATCGTTGAGGATGGTATCAACATCTCGGATCTCTGATGATTAGTTAACCTCTTAGTAGGTATACAAGATTAGTCTAAAGTAGATATATCTATCTCAAGTTTAACTAACTCTGATATCCAACGATCCATAAGGAAGAACACGCAACATTATGTTGTTGTTTCCTTGAAAGGGGGATTTTTTTATAAAGATTACTTTGTAATCAAGTTATTTGTTAAAGCAATGATGGTGGTGTTCGACAAGTTTTTTTAACCTAGTTGTTCATTAGCATTGATAGTGGTGCTCTGTAGTCTTAATAATCTTTATGGTTTTGGAGTCTAAGGGTCTAAGGTGATTTTATTGCTTCAAATGATGTTTAGCAAGTTCTCGTATCAAGTGATTCTTGGAAATGAACTCTTGACGGTTGCTCGTCATTCCCTCAAGTAGGAGTCTTTTTAAGTTATCTCTAGGATTTAGGTAGTACAGTTAATATAGGTGAATAATTGGAAATCTCTAATCAATCCTCTAAAAAATGGTAACTTATAATGCATAGTCATTTAAATTATTTTATTACCTTTCAGTTAAGAATGTTTTTCAGAAAAGGGATGAGAATGAAAAGCAAAAGAGATGCAAAAATTCGTATGCCTAGAGCCTAATCTAAATCCAAGGCAAAAAAAATCAACACTACTACGAAAAATAAATTTAACAATGTTTGGAAAAGATATTTAATCATGCAGGTCCTGGCGTTATTATGTAGAGTGTTGTTGTAAACTCGTTACTTACAATCATGGTCTTGGGACCGTTGTAGTATATTGGAAAACACGCATTATATCATAACAGTTAGTTAACTCAACCGTTGTGATAGACCTAAAGGTCCTAGGTTCGATTCTCAGCAGCGATATTTTGGAGTTTATATTATTCTGGCATTCAATATACAACAACAATTAATTTTTATAACCGTTGTCAAAATATATGCTATTTAAAAAAGGAATCGTCTGCTTTTAAAATTATACACCCATTTGTGAATTGAATATCAAAATTTGTATTACATCAATGACACAATTCTATTAGGAACTAAACAACCTACAATGTATAAACGAGAACATCAAATTCTGCATAAGAAGGAGTTAAAGGAATATCAAAGAAGGGAAAAAGAAATTTGAAAAGACAAATTAGATGTAATTATTCAACAGCTCAAGGTAGCTGGTCATCCAAAAGATCTTTCCAACTTCCAAGAGAAGAAAACATGGAGATTTAAAAAAGCAATAATTAGAAGGAAACTTGACATGCGTGCAAATCTTTTAACTTTTAGACTTTCAAAGACCAGAGAAGTGGAAGAGTCAGAAGAACAATATAAAAGCTAAAAACCTCTTTGAACCAAAATACAAAAAGAAATTCATCCAAATAAATTCGAGAAGAAGAAGAATCAAAATGAGTACTTCTGCTGAAATTCCATGAAGGAAAATTGTGATACAATACGCAGCAGAAAAACCAACAGAAATATAATATTTTTGTTCACTTCTATATCTAATAGAAAAACCTAAAGCATATGAAACATGTACAATATACACCATTGAACAGTAAATATGAAACAAAACCATATACAAACGACAACATGTACCCCAAAAAGGAATGAAAACCGAAGATGAATAGTACCGTACTTCAAAGATGAGGACAAGAACAAAGATGAAGTTTTTGAAGATTTGCGATTCAAATGAATGAAGAGGGTGAATATTTGAGTTCCAAATGAATGGATATGATAATGATACAAACTACGCTTCCGTTGTTGTTTCTGGTTCGCTTGTTCGCCTAGGGCATCTTATGAAAGAAATACAGAATAAGTTTTGTTTTAATTTATCAGTAAAACCTTTAACCATGGTTGAGTTAATATACCGCTGTTAAATCATTTTTAATTTATGTTTTCAATAATGGAATTAATTGACACAAGCTTAATGTACTCGAAAAAATGGGGAAAATGTAGTTTTTGGGAATCGAAGCTTGTTACGCATAATTTATCATCAAGGTTTTCAAGAACAAACGCCATTAAATTACTTTTTCTAATCACGGGGTACTTCAACCTTAACATATTACAACGGTGTATAGGATACCGTTGTAACTATGGTGTTGTTATATATACTTTTTCTAGTAGTGCAAGGAGGCTAAAAAGTGTTCGTCCAAATATTTCCTAAGGGGAAATTGTTATCTCCTAAAGGAATCTCAACAAGAAAGAAGTAGATTCAAGAAGTTCCTCTCAATTTAGAAAGTGTTAAAGATAACTAAACTTTATTCAAGAAATAATCAAGGGGATAAATCCCACTAAAGCTTATCCATTGTTTGATCTCAAAGTCATATTCTACTATTTGTAGGGAGTCGTATAATCTTATGTCCTGCTCATGATTTCTCCACTTTGGATTATGTTAGTCTCTTTATCAGGTAACTCATTCTTTTTACTTATGCAATCATGTGGATTATTGCCACAACATGATGACTTGATTTTGATTTTGACAATTCTATTAAGAGGAATCTTCATAAGTCTTGTTTTTCAAGAATATGTTTGCTAAAGGGATGGTGCGTGACAAGTTATTTATCAAGTGATGGTGCTTGGTATGTTACTAAAGTGATGGTGTTTGCTCAAGTGATGGTGTTTGATGTGTTTGCTCAACTGATGGTGGTTGAAAATTTATTTATCAAGTGATGGTGCTTGGTATGCTACTCATATGATGGTGGTTGATATTATTACTTAAGCGGTGGTGCTTAACAAGTTGTTTATCAAGTTATGGTGCTTAAATAGTTTAACCTATCAACTCTCAGATGATGGTAATCATCGTGGAGATATCTTAAGCCTCATCAAGAATACTCAAGGATCTTTTGTGATTCGAAAGTCAAAGATATTGATTCCAAGTCTTGAATCTTCATATTATGAAAGGGATGAAGTGTGAAAGCTCACCTAATCGTGTTCTTCTAAGTGATCAATGTATTGTAAAGACACAGGGGAGTTTCATGAAGTATCATGGCTAAATCACACACACACACTAAAACAATTTTTTAAGCCTATATCTTTTTTTTTATAAATCACCTAAAAGGTTTTTGGAGTATAGCTAGGTGATTTGGGAAATTTTTTGAACTGCCTAATCGATTAGACAAAGTTCCTAATTGATTAGATAAGGTTAAACAAGTCTATAATCAATTATGACATTGAATTAATGATTGATAACAACTCTATATCAAAACCTTCCATTTTGGGCAGTAACAATCGATTATTTGTGGTACTTAATCTATTCGACTTATGACCTAATCTTTTAGGTGAGTTAATGTCTCCCATGAGTCGTTTCCTTTTTTCAACCATCCTTTGGCCTATAAATAGATGTCATCCCCTTTATTTAGTTTTAACCATATAATATGAGATATCTCACCCTCCTCTCTCTTAATTTTTATCAAATTTTTTTCATTCTCTTATACTTTTAGGCATTGTGCTTTGAGAAACATTCTTGAATTTAGTGAGGAATTTGTTCTAAAATTGGTACTATTTTAAATTCACCAAGAGCTTTTTTTCCTCTTGAGTGAATTATTCTTCCTTAGAAAGAAATTGTTAAGGCTTGGTTCTAAACCTCTTAAAATCTATTTTCAGGGGATTAATGTTAGTTTACATTTGGTTCGTGAGCTCCTCCACTTGAGGAAAAAATCTCCTTCTGTGTTCGTGAAGAATAAATAGTGAAAACCTTCACATTAGTTCTAGAGCTCAGTCCTGTACAAAATCTCGGTAGGTTCGAGATCACTCCCGTATGAAATCTCGGGTTGATTCATGGTCACTCGTGTATTATACCTCAGTTAGATTTAGAGGATAACCAATTCAAAAATCGAACTTGGTTCGAGATAATTTCGTGTAAAATCTCAGTTTGGGTAAAAGATTAACTACTCAAAGCTCTATTCGCTATTTGAATTGAAGACTAACAATTTCATTCTTTTGTTCGTTGTTTGGTTGGAAGTTCACATGAAACTTCATTTTCCTTATGTAAGGTGGTTCGTGGGCTTAGCCTTCTAAAATCTCTCAAGCATTATTAGATACTCTCAAGATCAATTCTTGGGGAGAGGAGTAGATCACTTCATTAAGACATGACCTCTATAGATCTCTGGTGTTATCTCTCATCATCAGAAAAGGTGACACCATATCCCTTCTTTTATTTCCTAAGAAAATTTGTACATTCAATCTGAATGTGTCCAAAGCGTTCAGAGTCATGACATTAGATTTCCTTGGTCATGTTTTTTTTTCCTCGTCATTTCCATTACGTTAAGAATTAAAACCTTTGGAATTTTGAGACAAGTTCTCTTTGACATTGTTTGTGACATTTTTCCTTGATCTCATGTCAAGTCTTCTCACGACCTTTCCAAACCTTTTCGCTAGAAGGGCAAGGATTCAGATAAGTTTTCATCAATATCATCTTCTAACTGGTCATCATGTTCTTCAACCTCAGTTTTAAACACCACACTTTTGTTAAAACATAGTTTGGTTCTAAATCTTCGAAAGAGTTTTGATGATAACAAACACATAAACTTAGATAAGAACAAATATGCACTCTAATCCTATGTTTTACTTTGTAAAAGTTCTGAAGCAGGTAACAGTGATTTCTCAGAAGCAGAAGGCTGCATTGAGGGAAGCTTATAAGAAGAAGATGCTCTGAACATTGATCTCTCAGAATCAGAAGGCTACATAGAGAGAGGTTTACAAGAATAACAAGATCTAAACTCTGAAAGAAGTTTATATGAATAAGAAGATCTAACTCTTGAAGGAAGTTTACAAGAAAAAGAAGTTCTGAAGACTTTGAAGGAAGTCTACAAAAACAAGAAGTTCTAAACAACTCTAATACATAAGCGCTTCATGCACCAACGCTGAATAATACTCTGATGAATAGTTCCGTTACAAGAATTAAATGCAAGATTTCTCTAAAAACGGATGGAAATAAAATTCAAGAGACTAAATCTTCTCATATGGAAACAAAATTAAATCTGCAATTCATCAAGTTTCTAGACGAAGAAAGAGTGTCTTCCAATGGATCAAAATGTTCTCCTATATAAAGGAGTAATTGTTGAAGAATTGGCATCTCTCTCTCTCACGCACGTAAATAGCAAAAAGCTCTAAACGATATTCATAACTTGTTATCTATTGCGTCTGTAAATTAAATCTTAGTGTATACATCACGGTTGTGATACAATTTGTTAGAAGCTCCTTTGTAAACACATTAAATTAAGTTTCGTTGTATTGTTGTTCCTTGAGCAAACCGGGTTGTGGTTTGAATCTCGAGAAGACATTGACAGTTGTCATTGTGAAAGTTGTAATAAAGTTTGATTTAGTGAATTAAGTCCTCGTAAGAGAGAGGCAAAATCACCTTGGCGGATGGACTGAAGTAGTTTGAGTTCAAACGAACTAGGATAACCAAACGTGTCAACAAGTTTTTATTTTATTAAAAATCCAATCCAACCCCCCTTATTGTGTTTTTCGATCCTTCAACTTTTACTCTTTTTCTCATATTTATCATTTATCTCCATTTCAAAAGTTAGAAGAGGTCCAATCAACTCATCTAATTTAATTTGCTTACATGTTATGCTTCTTCAATGGTCGTGGCTTTCATCTAAACCTCATTGGAAAAGATCTACGAATTTTTCTAGATAAATTTTAATCTAATATCTTTTCACCAAGGGAAAATAAGTTATTGAAAATGTCACAAAGGCGGACATTGGATTTAACGATGGTTTCGTCCTCCTTCATCTTTAAATTTTTAAATTTTGTTGTGAGTAATTGAAGTTTTGACATACAACTTTGAATGTGACTTCATGAGTAGTTTCAAGAGTTTCCCAAGCCTCGTTGGCACTAGCTTGTTGCTATGATTCTAAATATATTCATGTCAACTCCATTATAAATTGCATTAAATATGATCAATCTTTTAAAGAAGCCCACGACTGTACTTGAAAGATCACATTGAGCCTTCTTAAAAAAAATTCATTCAGCATCCTACTTACCATCTGTTAAGTTATTAGTGCCATGGAAACGAATGCATAATGGTATTGCAACAAAAGACTACTTGATTCTAAGGGGAATGCATATGGTTTCGAGGTGCTATCTTTGCAATTAAGTTGTTAGGGGACTGCAAACCATTTATTTCTTAGATGCAAGTACATTTTACTTTTCTAGCATTGGATGTAGCGATGTTTGCCACGAACATTGATAGAACTAGTTGCGAAAGCTTATTCAAACTTGTGGGTAGAAATTGGAGCTCTTAAATTTAGAATCTGATCGTGACTCTCTTCATTATTATTTGGAAAATTTGGCACAAAAGAAATGATATCATTTTTCAAAATGGTAAAATTGACTTTGATGAAGACATTTTTCATGTTAAACAGTTGGTCTATATGACATCTACTTCTTTCAAGGGACATATGTACTCTTCAACTCACGATTAATCCGAGAGTACCGATCCCACCATTCTTTAGCGACGACCTCATTTAAAACCAAAACACAAATCTCTATGGACTGGCCCATTACAAGAATTGTTAGCACCTATCAGGATTTGAACTTGAGATCTTGAGATGAACACACTCTCAAGGTCCAAGCCTTTACCACTAGGCCAATTCTTAAGGGTTGAAATTATGCTTGTTATTGAATACACTAACAAGAAGAATTGGAGAATTCTTTGGTCTAAAACTAACTCAATGACGATCATTCGTGTATTTCTAATATGAATAATGTCTATTGACGTCTTTTAATTAAGTAGGAGATTACGCTACACACTATATGCTCATTTAAATTCAAGATATGTCACATTTTCAGAGAGAAAAATGTATGTGCAGATAGATTAATCAATACCTTTTTTTTGTTGATTATGACATTTGGTGGAATTCACTTCCTATTTGTATTTATCTATCTTTCTTAAAAGATAGATTAGTCATATCCAATTACTAAATTTGCTAGTTTTTTTTTATGGATTAGATTTTACTCTTCAGAAACAAATTATAAATAAATTTTACTTTTTTAAATTTATTGAATAATTGATGTATTTATCTCTATATAGATCAAATACATGAATTATTCAATGAATACATGAATTATTCAATGAATTTAAAGAATAAAATTACTTATAATTTATTAATTATGGGAGAGTATAGGGCCTGTTTGAAAGGCTTTTTAAAAACTCTATTTTAGTTTTTGAAAATTTAAAAACTAAAAACTTGTTTGAATATAATATTTTACAAATGTGTTTTTAAAAACTCTTCACAATTTTCCAGTTTTTAAAAGCAAAAAAGTGAAATGGCTAAATTGTGTTTTGATTTTTACTTTTCAGTTTTTAAAAACTAAAAACAAAAACTATTTCAAACAGACCCTATATCTTTATTCTTTTTTATTTTTTTATTTTATTCAATAAATCATTTTTATTAAAAAAATCCTTCAATTGTTTTAACCGTTTCATTTGTTCCGAAAATCAAAGTTATCCATATTTATCTTTTGAAAAGGAAATGACATGCATCGATATATGTATTTTACAAAATTAATAATTAAACTGAAGACAGAATTTTCTTTTAACTATTTCAACTCTCGATATCTTTATTTAAAATAATAATTTGGATATCTTCGTATTTGCTCAAAGGAAACAGCACGTGCCTTACACCCTAGTGGTTCAAAAAAGTCAAAGGTCTTTAAAATAGGTTATCTCTTTTTCTTTTTCTTTTTTCATATATATGAAAGCTTTACATATAAACATTAGATAATTTTATGTATGGAAGAATTTTATTTATTTATAAACTGTTTCAAGATATATTTCAACATAAAGGAAAAACATAATACAAAAGAGAACGGGACAAAAACCAAAACCGTTCAAGAATTAGAGAACCTACAAAAAAGCAAACCGAGTATATTTTTAGCAAAATCAGTTCTCATCTATAAAATTCGAACTCGGATATGGACATGGAACACGACACAAACACGGATACGAAGACACCACTAATATAAAAAAAACATAGGACACGGACACGGATATATATATATATATATATATATATATATATATATATATATATATATATATATATATATATATATATATATATATATATATATATATATATATATATATATATATATATATATATATATAAATAAAATAATGTAATTCATGAGCATAATTTATAAAGAGTCTAAAATGAGAATCAAAACTTATGTATAATTAAATTCAGTACTTAATTAATCCAAAAAAAAGACTTAAATTGAGTACTTTCAATTTTTTATTTTAAAGTATCGGAAGAAAAAGAGTGAAATACGGGTGATGGCGACGGTGGAATACCGACGTGTGGCGAAACATGAAAACAATCAAACAAGATGAAAATATATAGAGAAGATGAAAAAACAAGGATAACAAGTTGTTTTTATAGCGGAGGAAAGGAAATATGAAAGGTAAAAAACATTTTTATTTTTTTAAATTCTAAGAATTTGAGAGGTTGATGTGTCCATTATTTGAAATAGTGTGTCATATCCGTGTCCGTTACATTTTAATTATATTTTTTCCGTTGGAAACTTCAAAAAAGTGTCTGATATGTGTTGTATGCGTGTCGGTGTCCGATACGTGTCCGGTGCAGGAACATGCCTTCTGATTGGCATGTCGACGCTTCCTAGGTTCTCATAAAAGAGGAATATACATAAAAAATATCGAATCAGAAACCGTAAGATCGAAGTTAGCAAGGGAGTCTACACAAGTATTATCTTTTCTATAAATGTGAGAAACAACAAAAAGACATATGAGAGATTATATTAGTACAATTAATCCATCTAGTTTGAATATTCCAAGACACCCTATAAGGAGGTTGAAAGCCTTAATCACGACAGTAGAGTCAGGATTTACCTGTAAGGATATTTATTACTATAATTTTGAGTTTGCAATCTAATTTTGATTGTTTTAATTAATATGATTTTCGCTATTTTTAAGTTATTATGGTTCACTTTGTATGCATGATAATGAATATGTATTAATAATTGGTTAAATTGTGATTCTATTTTTTCATTTATAATTTTTTTAAATTTAAACAAATCATTTAATAGAATAATTGTTGTGGTCGAAAGAAATAATATATTACAAATAATTAGAAAATTTGTAGAATTTACTATGCTCAAAAGATTAAAAGTTGTGATAATTAATAAAAACTAAAATATATTATTGAGGTCAATTTGTTCATAATTTATATTAAATTTATTATAATAGAAATATGATGCCACATAGATAGAAAATGAATTGATTATAAAAAAAAATAGAAAATGAATTAAAATTTTGTATTTAAGAAAATTATAATATTAAAAGTTTTTAAATTCGTTTTTTTAATAAATTATAAGACTAATTTAGACAAAGTGTAACTTATAAAGAGTTTAAGTTTAAAAATGAAAAAAAAAAAGTCTAATTTATAAATTATAAATTATAAAGAGTCTAAGTTAAAAAATGAAAAAAAAAAAGTCAATATTATTTGAATTTAAAATAGGAAAATTAATTTCATAAATCAGTTTAAATAGAGGGATCAATATTGTAGGGATCAAATATTGTAATTAAGTCTTAAATCTATTATTTTACCGTGCTTTTTGGATAATAAAAATTGATCCACATTAAATCATACAAAATTAAATCATCATTTTTTTTTAATTGATCATCCTAAACCACCACATTAAATCACACAAAATTGAATCGAATAAGATCAATTTTTTTTAATTAGTCATTCTAAACCAAATTATATTATATATAATTTAATCTTTAAGTTGAATAAGTTTTCATCTTCCTAATAAATTGTATGATGTTTAACTGATCTCACTTTAAAAAGTAAAATTCTAACCATTAAAACAAGATTTTTTCTTTACCCACCCTCCAATGGGGTCACCCCCACCGAAAACCCCACTTTACCCATGCTTCGAAAATGCATTTTCAAAATATTTTTTTTCTAAATTTTTTCAGACTTCGGAAGTGTATTTCCGAAAAAATCCTAAAAATTGAGATTTTGATTAATTCGGAGATGCATCTCCGAAAAAACAAAAAAAAATCTAAAAATCCCAAAAATTAATTTTAGGATATTAATTAATTCATATATCATAAATTTGATATAATTTATGAGTAATAAATAATAATTATATATTTTGATATAATTTATGAGTTATGAATAATAATTATTATATATTTCTATTCTAATTCATATTTTAAAATTTAAAATAATTTTAATTAAAAAAACTAAAATAATTTCACTTACAAAATGAGTTATAATTTTTTATTTATATATTTATATATTTAAAATAATTATTATGTATTTACAAAAAAAATTAAAAAAATGAGTGTTTTATTTTATATATTTATATAATAATTATAATAATTATTATATATTTATAAAAATTATTATATATTTATATATTTATATATTTATATAATAATTATTATATATTAATTATAAATATATTTATATAATAATTATAAAAATTAAAAAAATGAGTGTTTTAATTTATAATAATTATTATATATTTATATATTTATATATTAATTATTATATATTTATATATTATATATTTATATATTTCACTTACAAAATTAATAATTATTATTATATATTTATATATTTATATTCTGATTCAAAATTAAAAATTAGTTATAATTTTTTATTTAGTTTAAAAAAATTAAAAAAGATTTTGTCTTGATTTTATTTAATAAACAAATTTTATATTTAATTTTATATAATTCAAAATTTACTTATGGAATTAAAATGTTTTTGATTTATATAAGTTAGTAAAATAATTTTTAACTTTAAAATTGTTTAGGAAATTTTGATTCACCTTGATTTTATTGATTCACTTTCATTTTATACCTATTAATTGTATTGATTCACCTTGATTTTAATTTTTTTAATAATTATTGAATTCTTTCGGAAGTGTATATCCGAAACATTGCAAGACCAATTTGGTCTTGGAATATTTCGGATATGCATCTCCGAAGACACCCCTCCCAAAAAAGTGTTTTCGGAAATGTATCTCCGAAAACCCAAAAAAGGGGTGTTTTTGGAAATGCATCTCCGAAAACACCTTTTTTTCGTGTTTTCGGAAGTGCATTTCTGAAATAAGACAAATTTTGAAGAAAAAAAAAAGCGTTTCGGAAATGCATTTTCGAAGTGAGGGTATTTTGGGTTTTTCGTCAGACATGACTAAGAAGATAGGGAGGTATTTTCTTAAAACAAAAACAATGATATAAAAGACTAGTTTGTTTTGCTATCCATAGAGCTAGCTCTCCCACAAAATGCTAAATTCAAAAAATTCAAAAAAAAAATTAGTTCAAAGAGATGTTCACATTTAATCTTTGATAATGACTCAAACATGATGATCCTAACATGATGACCAAAAACGTGGTTCTTGGATACAACATCGAGAGACAAAATAGTACCACTCCACTTGCTTCTTCAAACATAATGTTCCTTACATTCTCAAATGACTTCACTTGCCGCTAAGAATGTGGGTAAAATATGGCACTATATGGCACTATATTGACGTGGCAAATAAGCAAAAGACACATCATACTTACTTGTGACACATCACTATTTTGGATATACCCCCCACCAAGATAATAACATTAATCTATTTATTTAGAACATTGTTTGAAAATATGCAAAACAAACTATCGCAATAAATTTAAGATTTAAAATTTAGAACATTAAAATGCCAACTTTTGTAACATAACACCTCTAATAACTATTTATCGTACATTGTAAAATTCACAGTTAAATAAAAAGTTATTATCATTTAGATCATGTCTATTAAATTTAACATCTATTAAAAATTATATAATATGACAACTAAATACATAAAAATTAATGTCTTATAAAATTTCAACAAAACTGTTAATTTTATAAATATGATCTATATAATAATAACTTTCAATTCAACAGTAAATTTTGTTATTCGAATATGTGATAAAGATTTATTGGAAGTGTTACGATAATAAATTTAATACCTTAGTGTCATTTAATCTTGGTTTATTTTATAAAAAAAATTTATGATAAAACTATAATAAAATAGAGTTTTTTTTATTATTTTGCCGCATTTAAATTATGGTTAATTTACATATACCTCCGAGAAAATTTAATAGGACCGTGATTTGTTGTAGTATGAAAAATAAATAATTAAAAGAGTTTAATGATTATGCACTGACGATATAAAATAGTTTTACACTGTTAATCAATAAAATAAATTATTTAATTATGTTATACTAGTAACTTAAAATTTATAGTATAATATAATACTCCATCCGTTTTTTATTATAAGTCGTTTTAGACTTTTCACACAATTTAAGAAATATAATAATTGTTGTATGAAAATGAGAAATTATGAAAGTTTTTACAAAATTATTCTTCATTGTGGAACATAAATTTATATAATTGAAAGGAGAGAGAATAATAAATATTTAAGGATATAATAGGAAAAATAGCATTAATTATTCATTGGAATTGTAAAACGACTTATATTTAAATACAATTTTTTTTTCTAAAACGACTTATAATAAAAAACGGAAAGAGTAGAATTTATAATAATGATTAATTGACAGTATAAAATATCTAATATCTGTATAATTTTCGATACATATTCTATTTTCTCTCGTTGTTGAAATCAAGTAGTTGGGAATTTAAATTTAAAGAGTATTGGGAAGGCGGGTGCACCAAGATGGCAAGTAGGGTCACACCCAAGTGGGATGCATTGTGCTTGGTGTCGTTTTGAGGGTTTTAGGGAATGTTATTTCTTACTCACATAATATGTGTTTCTCATATGTTTATGTTTCTATTTGTGGGAGACATATACAGTAATGCAAATCTTTGACCTTTGACTTTTCCACACTCATTTTTTTTAATTTTTTTTATTCATTATATTTAATATTGTGAAGAAATCCATTTAACATCTCGAGATAAATGCTAATATCTAACATGTAAATTATTGTGAAATGAAATAATAATAATAGTGTGAAGATGTGATGTTATTATATTGGCTTGCTTCTCTCCATTGTGTGTCTCCCATTACCCAATTTGCCACTATTTTTTAGTTGTTATCTATATTCTATTACACTTCCTTTGCATAAACCCATTAATTTATTCCCTTTTTTTCTGGTCAAATGTCTTTTTTATTATTATTTGGACCCCTACTCTCTCCGGAATTCACTTACTAGGGACTATAGGTAGTGTTACTATCTAGGCTTGAAGTCAAAAGATGTGAGATTGAGTGAAGCTAAAGGATTTGTCATTCTATTATTCAATAGTATTAGCTAGAAAGATGTTTAAATCCAATAAAAAGGCATGTCTTCCTAAGATGTATATTTACTATTTAGGATATAGTAGGCAAATAATGGTGCTAGATAGGATCTTAAAAGTCTCACAAATCAACTTAATTATTTGTATCTATCTTTACTAATTTGCCTTCTTGTATTACAAAAGAAGCTCATCCAAGGGTTTTAAGTGGTATGAAGGATGATGAACTTTTAAAAGTAGTTGTTGCTTTTTATTTTGACTGTTCAGGAATAACATGAAAGGCTAGTAATCAAGTGTGAGATTTATGATTTTAGGACAATGTGTATTCGAGTCTAAATTGTTAATTAGATTTTATAGTAAGATTTTAAAGTTTAGATGCTTTAAATTTTTTTTAAAGACCATCATACTAAAATATATATTAGAGGATCGAGTAAATATCACTATTTTGATGGTCTTTATAAATAGATCAGTCCTTATTCAATATATTTATGTCTTTCGATTAATTATATTTGGTGGGACTTAAGATTGTATTAAGGGGATTGAGTTTTTACAAAGACCAAAACAAAAGCTTGTTAGTTATTCAATTGAGATGATAAAGTCTTTTGCACTAGACCGTTCCATATTTGTAATTAACTTTACTTCAAAAACACGTGTTAAAATTTTGTTTTACTACCGGCTTACACAAATGTTACATACTCAACTGTGAAATATTGGATTGAACTCTAGTATGGTCGAAAGGTGGCTTCTTGGTTCGACAGGATTAAGCATGAAGTCGAAGGTTGTTCACATGCTGGTGTCGAAGATGCTAGGATTGTTAGCATGTTAAATTAGGTTTAGTGTTTAAACTCTAATTTGCTAAGTTAGCTTGTTTATTAAGATGGTTTGTGTAACAGGCCTTGTGAAAAAAACCCATTATTAATATGTTAGGTTTTATTATAAATAGCATACTAGTCTCTCATCATTGCACATAAACAAATCCTAATTTAGGGTGAGAGAGGTTATTTGTTATTCTTGTAAACTTGTAATCTTGTTTGAAGAGAAAGTAAAAGAATAGCAGTTATAACCAATTCTTGTGTTCTTCTTCTTCCTTGTTCTTTATTCTTTCCTTGTTTTATACTTTGTTCTTGGCATTGAATTCACAACATCAACAATCAATCACTACACGATCAATTTCACTAACTGATTCATGAATCACTCCTAAAACTCTTCAACGAAATTCATCCTCATTATTATAAAACCTCAAAATAAAATGAGATAAAAAATACACTTCATAGTGAAAACCTCTTAATCTACTCAATCATACCATCGAGTCCTCAATTTCAAAACCATAGTTGTGAGTCTCATATGAATCCCTGCTTACTTGAAAAATAATGCAACAATGTGGGATGAGATATTAATCTGAGTGGGTTCTTGATCTAAACCACATAATATCTCAATACTCTTCTACCTAGTCAAGATTTGCTTGAAAAGTCCATCAATGTATCTCACGCCCATCCCACGCGATGAGTAACGACTAAACACCTCATGATCATCTGACCAAGGCCATTTATTTAGTCTCACATGCTTGATTCGCATACTAAAATAATATACCTAACCCATTGCGGTTCACGGACCTGAAATAGTATGATCACATTCCACGCTAATAGAGATGTCTTGATTTTACTTAAACCTTAACTTAGGAGTTTAAGTATTATTACTCTCTAAGACTCCATCAAATGAGAGAAGTGTCTACAACTGCTTAACTCATTTATCACTCACACGGTCATGACCAATAAAGTCTCTCCCATAAACATAACATATGAATTCAGTCTATCTTACTGTCATCCATAAGAGCTAAGTCATGCATGCTCCCCTACCGCTAAAAGTGAGTCGGGAGACTAGCCATCCCCTGTAAATCGTAGCTCATGGAATGCACAGGTGTCATACCCCAAATTTTCCCATCATATTTCAGTCCATTTGACTTTCAAATGCTCAAAGATCTCCAATTGCTCAAAGCTACCTATTTTCTAAACAAGTGCCTCTGAACTAGGGTTTTGCTTTTCTCAAAGGAGACTCAGGTTCTGATACCTCAAATGGACCCCATGGTCTCATATATGTCCCAAAGAATCCCTATATCAAGTTTCAAGCCCTGATTCATAAGATTGCTCGTTCAACTGCTCAAATGATCAACAATCGACTAGTTTGACCTAAAAGTCAACTGTGGTCAAAGTACAGTCAAAACCCCTTATTTTTGGTCAACATCAATATTTTAATGTTAGATTCATCATTTGATAAAAGGTTGATCATGATTCATCAAGGAAAGATCAAAAATCCACAAAAGGACAAGTTGCTAAATTAGAGTTTCTAGGTAAAAGTCAACCCAACTTTGACCGATCATATTTATCTCATACTTTCTCAGAAATTCCCCAACCAAAGCTCACTCTCAAGTAAATTCAATACTCTACAACTTTGATGTTGGGCCCAAGGTCAATAAATACTTCCGCATGAGAGATATAAGTCAAAACATTACAGGTCCTTCTAGAAGCTCGCAAAAAGCAGTTTTTTGTCTGGAGCCATATCATCAAGATAAAGTCTCCAAATGCAAAAAATCTTCCAAAGTGGCTTGTAGAGAACATCCTGGGATTTCCAAAAAGTCCTAGATCATCTCCATACGATAAAAATTGAATGAGTTATGGCTTGCACAAGTTGGTCAATTTTCAAGAAGAGGGTGAAACCCTAATTGACAAAATTCCAATTTTTGAGTAATGGGCCCATACTTTTGTGTTGTCCACGTGATTCCAAGCTTGTAGGGGGCCCATACATCCACTTATTTTTATTTTATGACTTTTATTTCTTTTATTATGAATTTATTCATTTAAATTCAAATAAAATCAAATAAAATCATAATTTAATGATAGAAGTTTATATGATTATTTTTCCAAAATTTTAATCAAATTCAAAAATCATCTTGGAGGCCCATAAATCAATCCCATGCTATTTGTTGATTTTATCTCTTTTATTTTTGAATTTTATTCAAAATTAAATCAAATAAAATCAAATTTTAATGTTCAACAAATATGTGATCCAAATTGATTCAAAATTGATCATAAAGCCAAGGAAGAACGTGGAAAGCAAGCATGGAAATAGAATTGGCCATATTTGGAAATATTATATGCAAAATCAATCAAATCTCTTCCAAATTCTTCTCTTGCCAATCAAGTCATGTCTTAACCCTAATTCCTTCTCCTATATATACATAATGTATTTAGCATGCTAGGGGACGAAAAAAAGGCAACTAGGAGAGCTAGGGTTCAAAAAGAAAATTTTTCATACAAAGTTGCACCATCGATTTTCCACTACAGCCACTCTACAGATCAAAGGCTCGTTCCATTCAACTCACAAGGTGATATAAGGTAAGTCTGAATGAATTACAACATGTAACCATGCCAAGAACTCGTACTCCATGATTCACATATTCATACATTTTTTGTTAATTTTGTATCTCTAATATTATTGTGTTTTAACGAGATCTAACCATATGTACAAGTTCCTGATACTGTTTAGCGCAAGGATGAGCCATTAAAACGGAGCTTGAGAGCTTAAATTGTGAAGTGCCATGGCTAGGGCATACATGGTGTTCATTCTCGTTTCTCATGTTATAGCCACTGTTAGACAAAAGCGACGACATATTTGAACTCCTGGCGTGTTTTTAAGTAGATCTGAGTCAATTGCTTTTTCTGTTTGATTCGTTTGTGTAGGTTCCTGTTCTAACCATTGATGATGAAGAACTCATAGGAGAATCCGCAGGTATGAGCGTAGCTGAATCCGCAGGTAATTTCGCAAGGGAGGAGGAAGAAGATGGCAGTCAACATCGGGGCCCATTGACGATGTGTGTGCAATGGTGAATGGCCAGTCAAAGTCTACTCTCTCTCTCTCTCCTTTCCCGATTGGTTGATCTGTGTGTGTAGGCCCAGTCTGACTGGGTTTCTTTGACTTTTACCATTCATTCTTATTTTGATATATTATTATTTGTGTGGGATTTAATAATAATTTAAAAATGCAGCACAATTGGTGAGAGAGATGCGCGCTTGATTCAAAGGAAGGGAGTTCGATACCTAGGTGTGCACGTTTTTTCCTTTTATTTGGTAACTCATTTGCTTTATTCACTTCATAGATCTGGTGCCTTCCTCCCACGGAGGATCACACTACGCCCTCAAACGTCAACCCTCAGATCTCCTCAATGCTAGATCCAATGCCCCAGGATCCGCTGGCACACGATGGACATTCAAAGGAGCAGCTACACCAAATCAAACGCCCTAGCCAGGTTTTGTTTCTTTCTTTTTTTAGTTTATTATTATTCATTTAATTTGTTTTTCTTCTTTTTTTTTTTGTTCAAACCAAATTCACCACTTAACCATTAAAATTAGGATTAGGATTAGTTAGATTAATTTTTATTATTATTTAATTAAGGTGATTAGATGATTAATATTAGGATAATTAGATAGTTAATTTAATTTAATTTAGGTTAAGATTAAATAATTAATTTAGTTTTAGGTTAAGATTAAATAATCTACTAATTAATTTAATTAGGTAATTTAGGCTAACTTAATTAGGATTTAGATTTTTACTACATAATTGGTATAATTTTAAACCTTGATCAAGAGTAAACTGTAGGCTAGGTTTTTAACCATAAGGTTTTTTAACCTTGATTTTCCTAAACTCATTTTTATTTGCGAATTCTCTTCTCATCTCCCACTCCAGTGTATGTCGCATGTCTTTAATTATTTATTTGATTTTTGCCTTTATTTAAATTTTTGCCTTTAATTTTAATTGTTTATTATTTTTGCCTTTAATTTTAATTTTTTAATTTTTCTGCCTTTAATTTAATCTTGTTATTTATTTTAAATTCTAGAAAATGTGTATAGGCGTGCAAGGTTTTTTTGTAATAGTTTAGGGCTTTTTATTTCCCGCCTTTACTTTTCTGCCTTTATTTTCCGTATATTATAACTATGTTATTTGTTTGCGATTAACTGCGTGGTTAGTAAAAATAGGGAGTGTAAGATAATTAATCGAATGTAGCTAACATTAAATTCAAAGATAAATATCTGAATACTATCACATGATTGTACCACACACACACCTCTAAGGTAACCACTCTTATGCTACCTTCTTGATAAAAAATAGTCAAGTACCTCGGATATAGGGATACCTTAATTTGCTGCCTTCGATTCAAAATCACCATGTCCCCCCGATAAAAGATCATAGTCCCTTCGAGTTGTCTACGATAAATATGATCTCGTCCCTCGATAAAATGGTGATAGTCTCTTTGAATGCTAAGGTATCCTTACTGTTGCCTTAATGACTATTATGTCCTTCCCCGAGACTACCTGCCCTCTTTATGGTAGGGACAGTCTTGTGGCGAACGATTATTCTCGATGACCCTTTAATGACCCGCACATCCAATTGAAAGAGTTCCTGCCCTCTCATGGTATGGATAGACCCTTTCGCCCGAAAGACTTAAAGAACATGAAAGACAAACTTAGGGTAGGTAGTTCATAAATGCTTGCTCACATTCAATTCAAAATTCAAAATGATTTTCATACCTCCTTTTCAAAATGATTTCCAAGAGGCTACGCTTATTTACAAGCTAAAGTCCTTATTCAAATATTTTTACTATGCACACACGATGCTTTCAAACAAATAAAACAAATCAAAGTGAGCTAAGCAATTAAGAGCTCATGGATAACCATGGATACAAAGGGTGCTTACACCTTCCCTTTGAATAACCTACCCCCCGAACTCAAAGTCTTTTCAAAGGTCTTTCCTGTTCTTTTATGCCTTTCTTATTGGATAAAATAAAAGTAGGTGAACTTCAGTCTGTGCTTCATGAGAATACAACCGTAATTATACGTCGAGACTGGGATCGTCCTAAATCCCACACCTGGCTGAAGTGATAACTCACGTATCTTGTGGTTTATAGAGATACTGCAACTTTATATAGGTCTAGTAACGCTCACATGGGTACCCAACTCTAAGGCCCTGTACATAGGTGAACTACCAACGTCATACAACAGTCATTAACTTATATCCTACAAGCGTGACAATCAGAGAACTAAACATATCACCTTGAGGTTGTCACCTCGTAAGTCCTTCCTAACCCACTCCTTATGAATATAATCACTACTACGAAAAGACCATTTTACCATGATTGGAAAAGGAATACCATCATAGTTGATCAACTATGGTAATGTAGGAGGAGATAGTAAGTATGCTACTTTCCACCACGAGTGTGTAACCGTAATGATAAACTAGGTGGTAAGCTATATATCACCACAACCAACTTAATCAATCATGGTGAAATATATAAAAGGTTATGGGTTCGATTCACAGGCATAACATGGTATATAATAATTGGCACGCCACTTTTCACCACAGTTAAATGTTTCAACCGTGGTGAAATACTTTATTTTTTAAATTATTTTATGTATGCCCTTTTTTTAGTACTGTAGCAACCTGCTTAAAATTTACATTCAAACGAGAGTCGCCACCCACTTTATTTGGGAAAGTGAGAAACCCTTAAAAACAAGAGATTTTAGGTAAGTAGGTTAATTAGGCAAAGGGAAGGTGTTAGGCACCCTTTGCCTCCCTTGTATTCAAGGGGACCCATTTAGCCTTTAGGTTTTAGGATTTTTTATAATTGTCGATTAATAAATTTAAAAAAGTTAGCCTTTACCCAAGGGTAAATCTCAGTTTTGATAAAGCCATTGTCGATCGAGACAATAATAGCCGAATACCAAAAGGCATATAAACAAAATTGTAATAAAATTAATAGGCCTCAATGCATCATCATTGGCCAAAACAAGGTTTTTTAAAAAAGAGAGCCTCATAGAAATCATTGGCCAAAATGGAAAAAAAACCAAAGGTTGTAAAAAATATATTGACAATAGAAAATACCCTTTTTAATAAAAGGGCGGCCTCATACCAAAAGGTTTAATCATTGGCCAAAAAGGTAAACCCAAGGGACAGAGTCATTGTAAGATCTAGACAACAATGACCAAAGGCCAAAAGCCATGTATAGTAAAAATAGAAATAGACAATTGTCAGATCGAGACAACAATGGCCATAAACCCCTTTTTTATGGCAGGTCGGCCATTGTCAGGTCGAGACAACAATGGCTAAAAACCCTTTTTTGGGGAGGCCTCATAAGTAATCATCGGCCAAAAATGTTTGAGTTTGTGATTGAGTTTGAATGATTTGAAATTGCGTTTGAGTGGTTTGAAAATTGCGTTTGAAGGGGGAAAGGGTTTGTCAGCTGTTGTCAGTTGATCGACAATGGCGGATTAGGGATGTTCAAGACAAACCCTCAAAGGGAGAAGAGAAAAAAAACGTAAAAAACGTAGTTGTGTGAAAAACGTAGTTTTTGGGTGTGTGTGAATTTGTGAAAAAAATACGTGAAAGTGAAAGAAGGTCCCCCTTTCAGGGTTGTCAAGACTCCTTTTTATAGAGTTAGAGAATTAGGTTAAAATCTATAAGAGGAAATAACCCATATACAAAAACCCAATTTGATATTTTATAAATTAGTAATAATAAAATAATAATAATGATCTAAATAAAATATAAATAATGCTTAATCCAAAATGACCAAAATAGGTTAGAAATATTTAATTGATGATTAAATAAATTGTAAAAATTGACAAAAAACCCTAAGATAAAATAGATGGGCAAACATTTCAAGATTCAGCCTAGTGAATTTCAATCACACCCCTTTTCTTTTGTATGCACCCCTTAGTCAATAATAATAACCATTTATATTTAAAATAGGTTGTGAGAATTAAAAAACCAAAATAAAATATGCGGGCCAAATGTTTGGGGCCCCAGTATCTACTAACCACACCTCTATTTTAATTCTAACCAATTTATAAGAGAATGGGTTTAACAATAGAGATGTTAAACCCCATGGCTCCTATTTTTTTGGTATATCCTTAAGGAATTAATTTTAACAAGACGTAAAACAATCGGGTAAATTTTGGGGTATGACAGCTGCCCCTGTTCAATCTTCTTAAACCTGAAGAGGTAGATTGGCGTATCCGCCACTCGTGATCTGAAGGTGGAAGAGGATTGAACACTAGAATACCCAGAAATTTGCGCTTACTGATGCAAGAAATGAAGATGGAGATGAGCTTGAAGATGCCATCGGGGATGGGCTTAAAGATGCCATCGGGGATAGGCTTAAAGATGCCATCCAGATGTAGACGGAGCGTTGTCGGAGATGGGCTTAGAGATGCCATCCAGATATTGATCAAGATGTTTGTCTAAAGCAAATGCTTTTCAGACTGAATCATATGCATTGATTGTATATGAAGGAGAGATTCATCACAATGAAGTAATGTCTTACGGAAGACTACCTGGAGAGGTTCCTGAATAGGATAGATCATTGACAGATGTAAAGGAGATTAGGCTTCAAACAAAGCTCGGGAAGAACTGTCTTAGAGAAGACTGACTGAGAAGTTCCTTGAAAGAGCAAGATATGTCTTAGAAAAGATTGGATAAATATTTGAAGAATATTACCTAAAGAAGTTGAGATATGTCTTAAACAAGACTACCTAGAAAGGCTCCTATAAAGGATATGATATGTCTTAAACAAGACTAAACTAGAAAGGCTCCTAGAAAGGATATGAAACGTCTTAAACAAGACTAACCTAAAAAGGCTCCTAAAAAGGATATGAAACGTCTTAAACAAGACTACCTAGAAAGGCTCCTAGAAAGGATATGATACGTCTTAAACAAGATTACCTAGAAAGGCTCCTAGAAAGGATAAGAAGCATTTTGATTATTTCTGAATTATCTTTGCAGAAATACCCGGAATGAAGCATTAGAGTTGTATTTGTGTCTTGAATGAGTGCTAAGATTGAATCGTTGATACGATCGTCTTTACACCGTGTCTGGATGATAATTTTCTTTTGATTGTGAAATGACCTAAAAAGGCAGAATTAGTTTTATGCAATGTCATGATGCACGTATTGTGTGATGAGGTTCTCGAAATAAACGAGAATGTTGAATGTTATGCATATAATGTGAATGAGGTTCTCGAAATAAACGAGAATGTTGTTTGTTATGCATCTATTGTGAATGGTGCATGGATGGACTATATAGTCGAAGCATATTGGTAACTTTGTATAGCAATTATTGGTTGAGAAAATAAATCTCTGTATGCTGCTGGAGATGATGACAAGGTGATTGTGTTAAGAATTCCTGTCTTCCGTTCGACGATATCCAGCTGGGGATTTTTATTACCGCTTGGGGATGAAAGTAGCCTGAGTGATTTGATCCTAATGTATCCTGACCGCGGACAAGAGAGAAGAATAGTCTTTTGAGTGTCTTCTTCTATGGGGATAGAGAGTTTGAATAAACCTTGTTGGAGAAGAAGATTATGTTGGAGAACCGACAGTATTGGAGATGTAAACTGTGTTGGGGAACCAAGTATCTATTGGGAAGAGAATATTTGAAGATAACTTCTCAAGGATTACTCTGTGAAGATATTTTGTGAAAACAACTCTGTGGGGAAGATTCCCGGAGATTTCAATTTTTCATTGCCCCGTGTCTTCAGGTACCATACGTGGTCATTCGTTTGTGGGAGTCTACCTGCCCCTAGGGTCAGTAGCCTGATATACCTGACGCTTGAGATGATTGGAACCAGAACTTCGAATGAGAGACTGATACTGACACCATCTAATACTGGTAGCTGAACAACTCTTGCTGAGATTGGTGACCAATGCAACATGCCCCCAGTGATGGACTAGCATTTATAGTTGTTCAACGCCTTCGAGAGATTCAATGAATCGTGACCAGGATGCCCCTAGATATCTGAATGCTTACTCAACAGAGTATTTCGACTGCTTTTGTGCCCCTGAGGGTGATCAGAATTTAAGATATTATTGCTCGGACTCAACGGACTTCTGAAGGCAACTTGTCCCTTGAAAGGATTAAACTTTTCATCAGCAGCTCATGATGGAAGCTTTCCTGGTGTCAAGTACTTGTTCATATGCAAAAAATGTTTAGTATGAGAAATATAATTCTAATGCAAAGTTCATGTTTGTCTTGAAGTTTAAAGAAGAATTTTTTTTGAAAGGATGTGAAAACATCGATTTTTTTTGTGTGACAGGTGGTGTGATACCAACTCTAGGGTTTTAGCAGAACTCCTAGGAGTTAGTTTACTGTATTCTCATACAGTATGCTTTCGAAACCCTGCTTCAATTAGGACTTTTGAGGGTTGTAACGTGGCCAGGTTCACGGTTTTTTAGAAAAAAGGATTTTTAGGCTCAAAATTTTATTAGTGCCCACCCCCTTCGTAATGTTCTCCAACCTAAGTTCAGTTAACTTGATGCGAGCATTCATCCTCCAAGAGAAGTTTGAGACGATTGAGGAATCGATGAGGTGTTTGGACATGGCAGTCACTTACCTTTTATTCTTGGTGTCGGATCACACGATCTTGAATTTATAGTCATGCAACTTTTCCTTTTTGTTGAGGATCTTTTTTATTTCCCTAACTTTTGCCTGGACAAATTCTTTTGAATTCCGGGTTTGAAGTCCAGCGGGATGCCCTAACTTCTGCCTAAGTCACTTGTTTTCAAGTTGTTGACTCAGCGGGCTTTCTTTTATCTCTTTTTTTCTTTCATTCTTTTCTTTTTTTTTTGAACAAGTCGTATGAGACATCTTTGATTTGTTGGAATGATTGTGACTGCCTCATTCCTTTGTTGACGAGGATATACCATTGTGGTATCGTCATATTATTTTACTGTAAATATATATGATCCAAATAATCAACATGTGCTTCATGACAAGAAAACCACACTCGTAACCTCCTTTATGTTTTTTCGTCTATGGGGGGATTTTTTTTGGTTGCCTTGTTTAGTTTTCCTGAATCAATTTTAACTAGTTATAAACATGGTGAAAATATTAATTTGCATGATTGTATCTATAAAGATTAAGCATAAAATGATTAGAAAATAAGATTACTACTAACTAAGAAATCAGCAGAATATGAGACTTGACAAACTTTTTTCAAAACTTCTTGTCAATAAAATTATATTTCACAGTTGGATGTTCAAGATTAGGCTTAGGTTTTGTAATGTAGTCACAGGTGAGTTGTGACTTAAATCCCTTCCAATGTTCACTTGCATAAGTGGTCCACTTTTCTTCAACTTATTATCATCAGTAAACTCAAAAGTTGACTACAATTACATCAATAAGTATGTATTAGTAATTTTAAACAATATTATCAAATCATGTAAATTAAGATTAATACCTTAATGTTTTTCCATAAGCTTTCTTTCACATATATTGATATTTGGGTCCAATCATCTATTAAATATTCACTTTGCTACGTCCAAGGAACGCAACATAACTCCTAAAAAGCAAAGAATTCGGACCATAAAATGTCCAAGTTACGACATTAAACTAGATTGATAACCTGTTACAAAAGTTGTGGACTTTTTTTAATTTAGCCATCATTGTAGCACCTCTTTGTTTTTTTTTTCTTTTTTCCCTCTATAGTTTGAGACTCATTTGTACGAGTTTCATTTGTATGAGTATTGTCGCTAGGAATTTATGCTCAAAACAACAACACAATAAAAATAACACCATAACATTAAATAAATCTTAACAACAATATACAACAACATATATTATCCTCATATATTTTGAAACTCTGGCACTTTCAAATAGATGTCAAGAATGATGTCCCAACACCAAAACACAATGTCAAGACAAATGTTAAGACATCATCTGCTGACAGAATATTTTTTACCAAAACTATAAATTATGCAGAAGTAAATAGCATAAGGTAAAAGACACAATCAATTATTAACCAATTCGGTGCGACTCACTTATTCTGGGGAATCCAAGCCAATAAGGAAATCCACTATTATAGTATTAGTTCAAAGCTAAACAATCATAGTTTACAACTTATCACCTAATCACTACCTTATGCAACTTCTACCTAGGAATCTCCTAGATATGAGAATCGTCTATCACTTCCCACAATCACACACCTGCGATAGTCAACAACAATAACAATTGACAGAATAAATACTTCCTAATTAAATAGATTACACTCTTTCTTAAAAGCTCGTGATTGAATCACAATGAACAAATAACAATCAGTCCAACTCAGTATCAAAGTGATACATGAGAGGATAATAGACGAAACCTTAAAAGATATTAATCCTTATTCCCATCTTCATGATCTTCTTAGGTTTAGACTCTTCCTTTATATTCCAGTACAGCACTTGGGCTTGGATATTAAATCTAGCTATAATCTTCTACAAATCAAATCAAATCCAGTCCTATCTAATCAAATCTTCAAATGCGAGGTGAAATGTTTTGACATCCAATCAAGAAAATCAGGTATCTATTATCTCTTCAACTTTGAAACAAATCTTTAGAGAATCCAATCTTCAATGCATTGCTTGATCCACAAATTATAAAAAAAATATTTTAGAAGAATAGAAACTGATCTTCCATAAATAGAAACAACACAGACTGCAATATTGTAGTAACATATCATGACATCTTGTCCAACATCTTGTTGAACTTATTATTTTACCAAAATGCAGCAAACAAACCAAAACCTAACACATTTATGCAACAACATAACTAAAAATTATCACCAACAATAACAAGTAAACCTATAAGGTATAATGGACTATGTCCATGAACAACAACGAATAAATCCATGTTCATTGATTTGTAATAAACATATTATTCTCCTTGATTAATATAGTAAGAATAATCACCTTGAAGACATGTCAAGAACCTATTATCTTTAACTAGAACCACTTTGATCAAATCCATCTTTTTCATATAACCCTTTATTACTATTCACATATACCATTTTCTTACCTAATTCTTTCTTACCTAAGTCCATGTTCATTGGTTTGTTCCTTAACAACAACAACGACAACATAAACATTCAACAACAACAACATAAGCAACAACATATTATACTTTTTGATTAATATGGTAAAAATAATCTCCTTGAAGGCTTGTCAAGAACCTATTATCTTCAATTAGAACCACTTTTATCAAATCCAACTCCTTCATCCAACCATATAATATTATTTCCGCATATTGAAGGTGAAGAAAACACTAGAAGGGGGGTTGGAATAAGGTTTCCACTCTTTGACAGTTTCTCGCTTCTTAACATCATTATGTTAATTGATGCTTTATAAGAACAACGCGGAAGCATAAATAATAAAGCATAAGAGTAAAGAACACACGATATATCTTGGTTCACTTGAGAAACCCCCAAACTAATCTAGTCCACCCTTCCGAGGTGATTTCTCCTTGAGCACAAGGATTTAATCCATTATAACCAAACTGATTACAATTGCACGGGCAATAACCGGTGACTAACATTGCACATACAACCCTGTGACTAACAATCTTGCACGCACAACAGCCGATGACTAACACCCAATGACATGTTTAGTGATCTGAGTTAACAGATATAACATTCATTGACCCCTTTAGATTCCCGACCTTCACTCAGTATTCTAAGAGGATTTCCCACAATGACCGCAGCCATTCTCTTCTCGAGCTTCTGACCTTCACTTGGTCTCTCAAGGTACAACCAAAAAACTGTTTGAAGAAGTGTTGATTTACAATAAAGTGCTTCTACACAAGCAAGAGTAAAATCAATTAAGTACATCAGAAGATCCTAATACACGCTAAGAATATTACATTGTAATGTAGCTTGATGTGTGGTCTTCTTTTCTTTAAGTACATTTTTACAACCAATAGCCTAAAGCTCTTGAACTTCTAAAGTCTTATTCTTCATAAGCTTATGATAGCTTGGTTGAACTTGATAAACATCAGAAGGAAGAACGTCTTTATCTTGGATCTTCTGAGAACATTTCAGAAAACAACACATGTTCTTCGGAGATCATTTTAAATCACAATAATAATATAGTGGATTTTTCTTTGATAGAGATCTATAATCATCTTGTAAGTAACATCATGCTGCAAGAGCCATACAGAGGCGGTTGTTCTTGTTGTTGTTATAGTGGTTGATGGTATGGTTGTGTTCCAGTGACTGCTGCTGTCATACCCCAAAATTTTCCCATCTCATTTCCCTATTCAAGCTCATACTAAAGTTCAAGACTCAAAGGCATACACTCCTAAACAATGAACTCCTGAATTAGGGTTTTGCTTTCTCTGAAGAAATTCAATGAATCAAAGGCTCAAATACATCTCATATGGCTTATGATGTTTCAAATTATCTCCATGACAAAATTCAGGTTCTAATTCAAAGGATTGGTCACTCAATTGCTCAGAAAGTCAACAGTCGACTAATTTGGCCTAAAAGTCAACTGTGGTCAAAGTACAGTCAAAACTCATGATTTTTTGTCAACAACCTTATTTTGAAGTACCATTCACCATTTGATCAAGGATTGATCATGGTTCATCAAGAAAAGATCAGAAATCAACAAATTCAAAAGTTTCTAAATTAGGGTTTTCATAGGAGAAAGTCAACTGAACTTTGACCAACCATAACTCCTAAATGGAACATCATAAATTTCCCATCCAAAGCTCATTTAGAAGGAAATTGAATTCTCTACAATTTTGTCTCTCACATACCAAGTCTAAAAATGCTTCATTTGATAGATATGGATCAAAATATTATAGGTTCTTTTCAAAAGTCAACCAAAAGTTATCTTTTTCAAAAGAGCACGCAAAGAGCATGGAAAATTATTTTGACATGAGACCAAATACATTGGTTAGAGGACTCTTCAAGGTTTCTAAAAAGTTCAAGAACGTGGAAAAATGTTGAAGGATGAGGAAATGGCAAGGTGTACAAGTTCACCTATTTTCAAGGGCATGTATGAAGGAAAAAGGTCCAAAACTCAAAATATTTTCAAATAGGCCCACATTCTTTTCATCCAATCCTTATCTTAAAGCCCATCCACGGTCCAAAAATATATATTTCAATATTGTATTATTTTTATTAATTATTTTATGGTTTTTATGCATTTAAATCATAATTTAGTTATATAAAATAATAAATTAAATGAAGATATGATTTTGCTTTGATTCTAAGCCAAATATCAATCAAATATCTTCATTAAAACACCCAAAATTCGTTCACATGGTTTGAGGTACAAGAAAGATCAATCAAGACCAAATTTAGAAACTTTGAAAATCAAATTCCAATCAAAATTGCAATCAAAGATTCATTGAGATTTCTTCAGTTTTTGTTGACCTGATTCATCTCTTATAAGTAGTGAATCATTCCAAACCCTAACCTACGAATTTCTGGCTTCCAAGAACCCTAATTCGAGTTCAAAAATCAAGCATTAAGTCAAACTTGAATTCTCAAATTGAGGTCAATTCAAGAGGTTATATTGATCCCAGCGCATTCCTAAGGCATCTCTGAGTGTGTCTCGATCCTCCTCCAGAATCAAAGCTCTCAGAATCACCATCAACAAGCCTCGGTTTGCACTTTTCTAAACTCATTCGATTATGCCAAATCATGCATCATAAACAAATTCTAATTGTATATATGTGTTTGTCATGATGCTATTAATGTTTCTGAAGCTTTAATTTGATTTCTGGGCACGATAGCTATGTCTCACCATGGATGAATTTCTAGGTTTTATATTAGGGCTTTTCGTTTTAGGAAAAATCAGACCTAATTGTAGGTACAATAGGTTCGTGAGACTGGGACGACCACAATAGTATGGCCGCGAAGAGTTTCTGGTGGCGTTTGGATGTATTCGCTGTTTTTCAGGCTATGGCAACGGAGGTGTAGAACCGTGGGTATAGGGGGCTCTAAGGCAACGGCCCAAGGTTGAAGAAGACTGCGTGTCATCACGTGATAGGCCGGTTTCAAAAAAAGGCGCGCGAACATGTCCTTTGAATCAGATGGATCCGGTGCTTTAAGACCTATCTAGATGCTGTGGTCCTTCAGCGCTTGTCCATGGGATTGGTTTAGTCTCAGATCCAACGTTCCTGAAGCTGATGGTACACCATACTCTTCACACGCGTGCCACACTGGATCCAGCTAAGTTTTTTTCAATTTTTTTCTTTTTAATTACATAACTTTTTTTTATTTTATATTATTTATTAAAAATCTTTTATAAAATTAATTTGCTTTTTTTAACTTCTTTTTTCCAATACATAATAAAAATATATTTATTTTTTTATTTATTTTTTTATTATTATTATTATTATCATCATTAAATAATTTTATTTTAAGTGTTTAAAATTAATTTAATTTATTTAAATCATTTGTTTAATTTGTTAATTAATTTTTATCAATTGATTAAAATATACATTAGGGTTAGGTAATTTAATCGAAACCTGATTTTCACTAATTTAATTAATTAGGTTAAAAAACCAATAATTAATTGATTTAATTTTAATTTTATTTATTCTATTAATCATAATTAATTCGTGCCCTAATCAGGGTTTCCGAAGATCATGCCCACACTGATTTTTTTCTTTTATGCAGTTGTTTCAGGGTTACCATCAGGATTCGTCCGACTACGCGCCATGTCAGATCAAAAGCTAAGTCCTGATTCTATATTTATTTAAATATTTTATTTTGCCCTTTTTTATCAAATTAGGGTTAGCCTTAACTGTCAATGAATTGGTAACGCACTCACCCTTCAGTTCATTTTTCCTTTTCCAATTTTCAGGGTTAACCCACCGGTCAAAGCTCGATTAGTCGGTAACCCTAAAACCTAATTTATTTTAATTTCTTTCTTTTTCTATTATTTCTTATGTCAGACTCGTTATTTTGGGGTTTATATTTATTGCTTTTTCTCCCCCATCCCCATGGCTTATTATGTAACTGCTTCCTGGGTGTATTGTGTGGCCTTGAAGGCACTTAACATTGTATATTATTTAAATGCGTGGTTAGTAACTTAGGGATGTAACCTCTAATTGAATTAGGATCATTAATTTTACAAGATAATTTATTTTGAATCTGATCACGTGATTGTTGCACCCACGCACCTTTTATGGTACCCCTCTTGTTGCCTATTGCCTTGTGTTTTTCAGTGCAGAATAGCCAAGTCTCTCGAATACGAGGATACCTCAGCAATGTTGTCCTCGGTTCATTCATATCATGTCCCTAATGATGATGCCTTCGATTCGCTAATATGATCTCGTCCCTCGAAGTTGCCTACGAAATGCTGAGGTGTCCTCTGGTTGCTTAACAATGGCTATTCTGATCCTTCCCTTAGACTACCTGCCCCTCTATGGCAGGGACAGTTTTATGGCAAACGATAATTCGACGACCCTTCAATCTCCAAATAAAAGGACTTCCCTACCCTCCTATGGTATGGATAGCCCTGAAAGGCTAAAAGGACATTTTTCATCTAACTAGGTAATTTGCCCCTAATTGCCTTGCTCTGGCTTAAATCTTTTTTCTTACACTTTTTCATAAACCTTCAAAAAGGCTACGCTCATTTACGAGCTAAAGTCCTTATTTCTTCTTCTTCTACATTTCTAAACTTTTGGTTTCAAAGAGCAAAGCAATTAAGAGCCCATGGAAAACCATGGATGCAAAGGGTGCCTTACACCTTCCCTTTGCATAAATTACCCCCCGAACTCAGTTTTTATTTAAAAGGTTTTTCCTGTTCTTTTAGCCTTTCTGTTAATTTGGATAAATGAAAGTCGGTGGTGACTCTTGCTTAACCGCGACATTTCGATAAAGTCAGTTCACCATATTACAGAACTGGCGACTCTACTGGGGATTTTTTTTCTTATAAAAGAGGGGTTACCTTTAAAGCTTATGATTCACTTAAATGTTTTCTATTGTTTACTTTGTTTGCTTTATTTTTTAGGGTTGCTTTGGGAATAAATGAAGGACGAATCCTACACCCGGATTCAAGAACACTTAAGTTAGGAGCGGCATAGTCATGGAGACCTCCCTTGTGCATGCTTGGGATTGGTCAAAATGAAGTTCGCGCTTGAGTTAGGCCTCCACTGGTTATTGTGTACCTCTTTTGCATGAGAGAGGTTTATGCATGTATCTTTGGGTGCGTCGGAGCTCAGGGACCTTTAGTCACCTTTAACCCATCTTAACTTTTAGGAACGTAGTGGGAGGGCTATTCTTGGTGCATGCCAAGTTATGGTCGCGACCCGATACTACAGCCAGATAGGTTTCTTCCTAAAGTATCATTGCGTGGTATGCATGTATCATGTTCGAGGGTGCTTTAGAGGGGGTTGACAATTCTGGGTCACTGGTAGAACCCGTTGCTGATATCATCCTTATCCTTAGAAGTACCTTTGGGGAAGGGTAGTTACCTGATCATGCCTCATGCAAGCCTTTTGACCTAAGGACACTTGTGTGACTTGCTTGTGTTTGCTACTAACCCATTGATTTCCATGCAGGTTTTGCTTGTAGGACTTCTCTGTCCCTACTATCTTACGCTTTTCCTGAGGCACTGCATTCACATAACATCATGACATCATAACATCATAACATAACATGATTAACTAACCCTTTCAAGGATCTTAGGAACTTAGGGCGCACAATTTCAGGTGCCCTTATCAAGGACTAAATTCTCATCAAAGGGCAAGAGGATTTATTTTCCTCTGGCCGTATGTCGTCCAGTTCAGAGACATCATACCTATTAAGGGGCAAGAGGATTTATTTTCCTCTAGCCAGGTACCTTCAAATTTAGAGATATCATGAATCAGAGGCTATGACCCACTGGATATGGTGAGCTCGATTTTTAAAGAAAGACGCTCAAAGACAAAAGTCAGAATTCTTCAAACAAATATGCGACCAAATCATTATCTAAATATGCTAACTATATTCCTTAAAGATCCTTGAAAATATTGCATCTGCATTCATAACATCGCATCACAGGTTTCTACCACAGGTTTCTCACCTCCTCGCTGTTTATTTCAGCATCATGAATCTCGAACAATCAGTCAAAAATCTCCAAGCTCAGAATGCTGAATTCCAAGCTTTGATCCTTAACTTGGCCAAGGGGCAAGAAGAATTGAAGGCACTTCTGATCGAGAAGGAGAAGAATCAACATAAGCATCAAGGCGGTCAAGATAATCAGAGATCCAAGCCTAAGCGGGCATTTACTCCGTTACACATACCGCTGTCTCAAGTTCTACAACAACTGCTCAATCAGAACTTGATAACTCTATTGCCTCCATATTCATTTCCTACCAATCCCGCTCCTGGGTATAAGTACCATGCGAGATGTGCTTATCATTCGAATAGCTCTGGTCATGATACAGAAGATTGTTGGCAATTGAAGCACAAGATTCAAGACTTAATTGACGACAAGATCATCGAATTTAACTCATTTAAGAAGCCCACCCTACATGGCTAATGTTGTGCACCACCAGAAAGGTCGAGATAAACGCAACCAACAGGTTGGTGGAGTTCTGATCTCCACACCAGCATCACAACAAAGCGCGCCTAAAAGACAATTCACAAAGATCAATATGACTTTGGCTGAAGCGTTACAACAGTTGCTGAAGAAAGGGCTAATTACCTTGAGGGATCCTCCTCGGAATCCTAACACCTTGTCTCATCAGTATAATTTTACCGCGAGATGTGCTTATCACTCCGACAGCATTGGACATGACACTAATGATTGCTGGCTATTGAAGAATAAGATCCAAGATTTAATCAACGACAAAACCATTGACTCCCACTCACCTGAGGAACCTCATATGGCTAATGCTGTGAACAATCGGAAAGGTCGCAATGAACACAACCAATCTGTGGGGACAATCCTGATCTCTACACAAGTTCCACAACAAAGACGCGGGTCAGACACACCTAAGCGACAGTTCACAAAGATTAATATGTCGCTGGCTCAGGCATTACGACACTTGCTGAAGTCAGAGTTGTTTACTTTAAAGGATCCCCCTAGGAATGCTAATACTTTCTCTCGTGGCTATAATCCCAATACGAGATGTGCATACCACTCCGGTAGCCCTGGTCACGATACAAATGGTTGGTGGACGTTGAGGAACAAGATTCAAGACATGATCGACGCTGGTGAAATTGAATTCAACCATCCCAAGATTCATGTATTGATCACTACTCCCAGGCCTAATCACGACAAGATTGATTAATGTCTAGAAAGGATGAACTTTTTAGATCATTAGGTTTACTTTCATTTGCAATTTCTTTCCTGTTTGTTTGAACATTCGACTTATGATAGACATTATCTGTTTTAATAATCATCATCAGTGCATTGCATATGTTTGTCTTGAATAAATTATTTCGTTATCACTCATTTTAAATTATGTCTTCACTTTGCATATGTTTTGTGATACTCAACTCCTGCTAAGCTGTAAGCCTTTTAAGGGAGGATGACGAAAACGATACCGCAACCTCATACAGTATGCTTTTGAACGGACTATGTTGACGACGTACAGGCATTGTTTCAATTCCTAAACAGTGGAGATATAAGGATGTTAATCCCTCTTCAACCCCTTTGAGCCTAAGAAGTAGAAGTTTCTTTCTCATACAAATTAAACCCTTAATCACAACCTGGGGCAAGGTAGCTACTCAGTTAACTCAATTATACTAGCTGTCGTTTACGCAAATAATGATGGATTCCCGTAACCATTAAGTCAGGCAGTCAATATCCATCAAAAAGAAAAAGCTGTAAGGTCAAAACCTATGAAGGAGACTTATCAAAAATCGAGACATCCCGCTGACTGTAATCTCAAAATAAACAGTTCAGGAAAAAGTTAGGGATAACAAAGTCAAAAAAGAGGTCACTAAAAAATCCTCGACAAAAGGAAAAGAATTAAAAAAACAGAAAAGGACGACTGCCTGTCCAAATAAACTTCCATTACTTAAACCATCATCAAATGTCAAAGTTACAACTTCAAAGCTCTGCTAGAACTCAAAACGCAAAGTTAACTGAGCATAGGATCGAAGAACATCACGAGGATTGGGAAGGGTACAAATAAACTTTGAGCCTTTTATCTGTTTTTTCTTAAACCGTGAACCAAGCCACGTTACAACCCTTGAAAGTCCTAATTGAAGCATGGTTAGTTCGAAAGCATACTGTCACCAGAAAGGTATCCTGACTCCTTAAGGTTTACCACAAATGCTGAGTTGATTTTTCGTCTTTTACAAACATCACATTTTATAAACATCACGCTTTTACATCTCCTATTTTAATACTTTTCAAAAACTCAAGACAGACTTATGCATTGCATCTCATGAATTCATTATTAAACATATTCTGCTACATAATTTCAAATGTTAGCATCATAAAGAATTTGCACAGGGTATGATTAATGACTCAAAGTTATCCTGACCAACAAAGATTACTCCAAGAAGCAATGTCTCCTACGTATGCAAGGGGCATGGCACATTTTGCCCAGTCAATTTGGGGCAATCAAGTCGAGATTCCTAGAATCTCTCAAAATGCCAAAAAGTCAAAGGCATACATCCCAAGTGGGTTTCAAACTAGTTCTCGATCAGTCAGGGGCATCATGCTAAGTACTAGGGGCATGTCACCCAGAGTACACATATCATAAGGTCCTCGCGAGGCGAATCTTTCCAAAGTCCCTACTAGCAGGGGAAAATTTATGCAAGTCCAGTTTAACATCTTGATCAATACTCAGTGGTGTGTCCTAATCAATACAAATCCAGGAATGGAAGTTACTATAATACTGGGGGCAACGATCAAGACATCCATGCCTTCCCACAAAGCCGGTGTCACAAGATTATATCCCCACAGAGTAATCATCTTCAAATGTTCTCGTCCCAACAAAAACTTAGCTCCTCAACTGAGTTTACACCTTCGACACTGCCGGTTCCCTGATACTATTCTCTTCTCCAAACAGGGTATTCATCTCTCTTATCCCCAGTCAGGGTACATCAAAGATCAATCATTCAAATCGTTTTCATCCCCAAGCAGAAATCATAAATCCCCAGCGGAGCATCTTCAAGACAAGATCAAATATCAAAATCACAATAATACAGAGATTTACTTTCTTAAAACACTCCAAACAGCATCAGTCATACATCATATACATCACATACATATTCATACATTGCACACAGTTATAATTCATACATAAAATACAATTTCCTCATTTATTTTGAAACTCGTCATTACATGCATCATAAACATCGCATAAAACTGACTTTGTTACAAAGTGAATATTATCTTACAGGTACAAATATAGTCAACGCAATAATTCAAATCTTAAATCCATTCAAAGGCAAAGCCTAACACACGGCTCTTTCCGATAACAAATTGGATCTGGTCTAACGCAAGACTCATCCTTCAGCCTAACGCACGGCTTTCCAGACATCTACGGATGCAATTAGGATTCGGTCTAACGCACGACTCATCCTTCAGCCTAACGCACGACTTTCCAGACATCTACGGATGCAATTAGGATTTGGTCTAACGCACGACTCATCCTTCAGCCTAACGCACGGCTTTCCAGACATCTACGGATGCAATTAGGATTTGGTCTAACGCACGAATCATCCTTCAGCCTAACGCACATCTTTCCAGACATCTACGGATGCAATTAGAATTCGGTCTAATGCATGACTCATCCTTCAGCCTAACGCACGGCTTTCTAGACATCTACGGATGCAATTATGATTCGGTTTAACGCACGACTCATCCTTCCGCCTAACACACGACTTTCCAGACATCTACGGATGCAATTAGGATTCGGTCTAACGCACGAACCATCCTTCAGCCTAACGCACGACTTTCCAGACATCTACCGATGCAAATTGGATTCGGTCTAACGCACGACCCATCCTCCAGTCTAACGTACGACTCATCCTAAGTATATTCTTCAGATACGGTCTAACGTACGACGTATTCTAACTCTCAAGTCTATCAAGCTTGATGGCATCTTTAAGCCCATCTCAATCAAGTCTCTCAACATCCGGATGGCATCTTTAAGCCCATCTCCGACAATATTCTGCCTGGATGGCATCTTTAAGCCCATCTCCAAAAAGGTCCCTATATCATCAAAGGCAAATTTCTTGGTATTCTAGTGTTCAATCCTCTTCCACCTTCAGACTCCAACAGGCACACTGGCCAATCTACATCTTCAGGCTTAAGAAGATTGAACAGGGGCAGCTGTCATACCCCAAAACTTGCCAATCTCATTTCCCTATTCAAGCTCATACTAAAGTTCAAGACTCAAAGGCATACACTCCTAAACAATGAACTCCTGAATTAGGGTTTTGCTTTCTCTGAAGAAAGTCAATGAATCAAAGGCTCAAATACATCTCATATGGCTTATGATGTTTCAAATTATTTCCATGACAAAATTCAGGTTCTAATTCAAAGGATTGGTCACTCAATTGGTCAGAAAGTCAACAGTCGACTAATTTGGCCTAAAAGTCAACTATGGTCAAAGTACAGCCAAAACTCCTGATTTTTTATCAACAACCTTATTTTGAAGTACCATTCACCATTTTATCAAGGATTGATCATGGTTCATCAAGAAAAGATCAGAAATCAACAAATTCAAAAGTTTCTAAATTAGGGTTTTCATAGGAGAAAGTCAACTGAACTTTGACCAACCATAACTGCTACATGGAACATCATAAATTTCCCATCCAAAGCTCATTTTGAAGGAAATTGAATTCTCTACAATTTCGTCTCTCACATACCAAGTCTAAAAATGCTTCATTTGAGAGATATGGATGAAAACATTATAGGTCCTTTTCAAAAGTCAACCAAAAGTCATCTTTTTCAAAAGAGCACGCAAGGAGCATGGAAAATTATTTTGACATGAGACCAAAGACATTGGTTAGAGGACTCTTCAAGGTTTCTAAAAAGTCCAAGAACTTGGAAAAATGTTGAACTCTTCATGGTTAGAGGACTCTTCAAGGTTTCTAAGTTTTTTTCAATTTTTTTTCTTTTTAATTACATAACTTTTTTTTTATTATTTATTAAAAATCTTTTATAAAATTAATTTGCTTTTTTTAACTTCTTTTTTCCAATACATAATAAAAATATATTTATTTTATTTATTTATTTTTTTTATTATTATTATTATTATCATCATTAAATAATTTTATTTTAAGTGTTTAAAATTAATTTAATTTATTTAAATCATTTGTTTAATTTGTTAATTAATTTTTATCAATTGATTAAAATATACATTAGGGTTAGGTAATTTAATCGAAACCTGATTTTCACTGATTTAATTAATTAGATTAAAAAACCAATAATTAATTGATTTAATTTTAATTTTATTTATTCTATTAATCATAATTAATTCGTGCCTTAATCAGGGTTTCCGAAGATCATGCGCACACTGATTTTTTTTCTTTTATGCAGTTGTTTCAGGGTTACCATCAGGATTCGTCCGACTACCAGATCAAAAGCTAAGTCCTGATTCTATATTTATTTAAATATTTTATTTTGCCCTTTTTTATCAAATTAGGGTTAGCCTTAACTGTCAATGAATTGGTAACGCACTCACCCTTCTGTTTATTTTTCCTTTTCCAATTTTCAGGGTTAACCCACCGGTCAAAGCTCGATTAGTCGGTAACCCTAAAACCTAATTTATTTTAATTTCTTTCTTTTTCTATTATTACTTATGTCAGACTCGCTATTTTGGGGTTTATATTTATTGCTTTTTCTCCCCCATCCCCATGGCTTATTATGTAATTGCTTCCTGGGTGTATTGTGTGGCCTTGAAGGCACTTAACATTGTATATTATTTAAATGCGTGGTTAGTAACTTAGGGAGTGTAACCTCGAATTGAATTAGGATCATTATTTTACAAGATAATTTATTTTGAATCTGATCACGTGATTGTTGCACCCACGTACCTTTTATGGTACCCCTCTTGATGCCTGTTGCCTGTTGCCTTGTGTTTTTCAGTGCAGAATAGCCAAGTCCCTCGAATACGAGGATACCTCAGCAATGTTGCCCTCGGTTCATTCAGATCATAAGTCCCTAATGATGATGCCTTCGATTCGCTAATATGATCTCGTCCCTCGAAGTTGCCTACGAAATGCTGAGGTGTCCTATGGTTGCCTAACAATGGCTATTCTGATCCTTCCCTTAGACTACCTGCCCCTCTATGGCAGGGACAGTTTTATGGCAAACGATAATTCGGCGACCCTTCAACCTCCAAATAAAAGGACTTCCCTACCCTCTTATGGTATGGATAGCCCTAAAAGGCTAAAAGAACTTTTTTCATCTAACCATGTAATTTGCCCCTAATTGCCTTGCTTTGGCTTAAATCTTTTTTCTTACACTTTTTCATAAAACTTCAAAAAGTCTACGCTCATTTACGAGCTAAAGTCCTTATTTCTTCTTCTTCTACATTTCTAAACTTTTGGTTTCAAAGAGCAAAGCAATTAAGAGCCCATGGAAAACCATGGATGCAAAGGGTGCCTTACACCTTCCCTTTGCATAAATTACCCCCCAAACTCAGTTTTTATTTAAAAGGTTTTTCCTGTTCTTTTAGCCTTTCTGTTAATTTGGATAAATAAAAGTCGGTGGCGACTCTTGCTTAACCGCGACATTTCGATAAAGTCAGTTCACCGTATTACAGCTGCACTAATACCAGCACCAACAACATTTCTCTTCAAATCATCTTCATCTTAAATAGCCAAGGGACATAGACGCGTTGAAAAATAGTCGTTGATAACCAGCTAGCTATGTATGAAGAGTCGTTACACAATGATATTGAGTAGTACAACCACGTCTTATCCTTTTCCATAATTCACGCTTATGGAGAGGTAGTGGTATAAAGCGTTTATCTACTTTGTACTTTATCATTGCTAATGGTAACATTTGTCTTCTCAACTTCAGAGGCTTTTAATGATAGATATTTAAAGCATGAGTGGAAGATAGACATCATCTTAAGATCAGGTGTTCAGTTTTAAAAATTTGTCCACTTTGAAACCTTGTCGTTGAAGCTGCAACCCTTATCTTAAGAACTCATTCTTCAGAGCTTCAAGTCTTCAGAGTCTTCAAAACCGCGTCTTCAGAGTCTTCACCACTTGGTATTCATAATTCTTTGTTATCAGAAACAAAATATTCAGAACTTCAATCTTCAGAACCTTCAGTCTTCAGAATCTTCAGCACTTGTTCCTTCAGAAGATTATACGTTCAGAATCTCCACTGGCTTTCGAATCATAATCACTTCTCAGAACAGAAACTATAGGATCATTACAACAGGAATATCAGATGTCCTAAGATCTTTCCGATTATGATCAGATACACAAGCATACTTGCTTCTCCAAAATGTTTGCGACTTGTGTTGCACATAGTAACCCGCATATGATCTTTAGTATTCATATTAATGGTGTCTGTTTAATATGATAACATTGATGAACACACATTAAAACAAAAATAGTTCTTTTCACAAATACTCCATTGTTATCATAAAAACACAGAGACACATTGCAAAACCAAGTCTTGTGCTTATAATCTCCCCCTTTTTGATGATGACAAAACTATCTATTTTGATAGAACATTTGAAATTGGGTAATTACAAGATGTAACATGTTCAGAGTTTCTAGCAACAACTTCCCCTAAATTTGTTAAAACACAAAACTTAATTTAAGCTTGTTCAGAGGCTTTCTCTGGTCCCAAGAATCAAAAAATTAGAAGTTTAGAGTTTGTCAAAACATAGATGATCTGAAAAATTATAAGCCTTTAGCATCTAGACTTGTTCATCAGAACTAAGTCTTCAGCTCTTCATAGCTTGTTCTCTTATAGACATTGGTCAGTGGTTTTTACATATGTTTTTGCAATTGATTTTAGTTGCCTTTGAAGTATTTTAATTAATGTTTTATTTCATTATTCGTCATTTTATGCTTTGGTTATGTGTTTGAGTGTTTGTAGACTCGGAAGAATGAAATGGGAGAAATCAGTAAAAAAAAAACCAAAATTGAAGAAAAGTTCATAAAACTAGCCAAACACGTCCCTAGACGCGTGTGACAGTTGGAAAAGCATCTCCTGCTGCTGAAACGCGTCTCCAGACGCGTGAGGGAGTGAAAAATGTTGTATGCTGAGAAAACGCGTCCCCAGATGCCTCCCATGACATGCAAGGAGCCAGAAAACGTCCCTCTGCCCAGACACGTCCCCAGATGCGTGTCAGGCCCCCAAACGCGTCCCAGGACGCGTGCCTGGACGCGTGCCACTACACTAGACGCGTCTCCACGCGCGTGTACACGTGATTTGTTAGGCCTTTTTGCCTGAAAAGCCCAGAAACGCTGAAATAAAAGGAGGAGAATGTGTTGGCACAAGGGTTGGATGATTTTGGAGGCGAAAAACACTGTAGAAGGCTGGAGAATTCAGATCTTATGCAAGGATTGAAGATTACTATGAGATTTTTCCATTGAAGATCTGATTCTTTCATTTATCTGTAATGTCTATAATTCAAACTATGTTTTTTGTTATTGTTATGAGTAGCTAAACCCCCCATTGTTAGGGGGTGACCCTGATTCTGATTGTAATGAATTTGTTTAATTGATACATTGACAATTTGGTTTTTATTAGCGTTAATTTATTCTATACTGTTCTTAATGCTTTAACCATGAACAAACGGATTCTGAATGATGATAAATAATTTGAGCTGGACAACAGTTGTTTATTGATCTGTGTAGAAGCATAGGATAATAAATATCACCTAGGACTAGGGATACTTTATCTTAACCAGAAATTCTCGATATAGGAATGCTTGATCATAACCAGAATTACCTATGGAAATAGTAATTAAGATATGATGTCAAAGATCTCTTCACTAAGGCCTTAGGATTATGTATTCTTGAGAACCGGTAATTAACAAATAAAAATTATGTTGTGCATTGAGAAGGTAAATTTGTGCATGAAGAATCATTCACCAAGACCTAGCAATCTACTCATCTCTATTCATTATTCAATATTTTATTTGCTTACTTTTATTACAAATTCTATCAAACCAAACAAATCATCTGAAGTTTTTGTCTAATTGAAATTGTCGCGAAACTCTGTATCGTGAAGCAGTCCTTGAGATTCGATACTTGGGATTTTCCCATTACTACTACATAGGCAAAATAGTACACTTGCTATTTCCCTATCAAGTTTTTGGCGCTGTTGCCGGGGACTGCCAAAGATAATAGAGTTTTAGATTTATTTCAATTAGAATTTTGTTGCTATGCGACTAAAATTTTATTTTCTGCACATTTTTATAAATTATTGTTCCTCATTCTAATAATTGTCTAATATGTTTATGCAAGGTAAGGCCTCAATTGAATTTCTTTTTGACGTAGAAATTGAAAGAACTTTGCACGCAAGGCGCAGACAAGCTCGTTTGGCTAAACTGGAATCTGAAGAAGAAGAAGGTTCAGCTAATTCAGGGTCAGATCTGAAAGTGAAGAAGAATTCATAGGTGATAATCCACCAGCACCGGAGAGACTTCTTGGAGACTATGGTGCTATGAACACACCGGGAGGAAGACTAACTATTGTCAACCAACCGGTGAAGGCTGCTAACTTTCAACTGCATCCTAGCACGATCAATCAACTGGAAATAAAACCTTTCATCGGAAAGGTTAATGAAGATTCAAATAAGCACCTGCAAACCTTTCATACGGAAGAGGCAAAGAAGCTAAGAATGTTCCCTTTACCTTGGCTAAAGAAGCAGAATAGTGGTTCTATTCTCACCCAACGAGCAGTATTACATCATGGGAAGAGATGGAGAAAGCTTTCTTGAATGAGTATCTTCCCGCATCTGTATTTATAAGGACGAGGTATGACATCTTAAACTTTAAGCAGAAATAGGGTGAGCCTTGGGGAGTGATCAGTGGTTTTCACACATATATTTACCGTGGTTTTTAAGTATGTTTAAGTTATGTTATTGAGTGTTTTATTTCTTTATTCGTCATTTTATGCATTGGTTGTATGTTTTAATGTTTTCAGACTGATATGGAGAAATCGGAGTAAATCAGTGTGAAACTCGGAGTTTTGAGGAAGTTCAGAAAACAACTTTCAGCAGGCCTGACACGGGTGGCCGTGTTGCTCAACACGGGCCGTGTCAGGAAGAGAGCTGGGAGCAAAGTTTGAGAGAAAGGAAAAACAGTGAAGCAACACGGGTGCCCGTGTTACACAACACGGCCCGTGTTGCACATCCTGGGACTCAACAATAAAAATTAATAGGACAGGGGACCAACACGGGTGCCCGTGTTGCACAACACGGCCCGTGTTGGGTTTGACGCTGATTTCAGTGATTTTTGTGATTTTGTTCAGTGGTTTGCCTGCAAGGGTGTTTTTGGGATTTCCAACCAACTTAAGTGAGTCTGCACTATTTAGGAGGGTTTTCAAGATGAATTAGGGATCTTTTTGCCACACGAAGAATTGGAGGATTGAGAAAGGAAGCCTATGCAATTGGAGAAGAACAAAGAACTCTCATGAGCGGAAGCCATTGAAAGATCAAAGTTCATCATCTCTATTGTAATGTCTTTATTTGATATCTTTGTAATTTCTTTGGATGATATGAGTAGCTAAACCCCCCAATGCTAGGGGGGTGTCCCTGATTAACACTTGTGATGATTTTGAATTCCGAATTTCAATAACATATTTCTCTTTCATGTTCAATTTAATGGTATAAGGTTTTTAATGCTTTCATCGTCGGACCAACTGGATTGATTTATGACTGACAATTAGGATTGACATCCATTGTTAGGGTTTTTATACCATTATACTATAGTAGATATCACCTAGGACTAGGGATACCCTATAGTAACCGGATTATTCTTGATTATAATAATACTTGATTTGATCACTAATTCCGAAGGACTTTGGGATTAGGATTTCAATGTTCAAAGGTTTGCCCACTAAAGACTTAGGAGCAAATACCCTTAAGAACCGGTAATTGATAAGTTGAATTTTGTTAATGAAACAAGGGTTCAGAATTGTTACATGTTAATGCACACACCTACCCTGGCATGTTACTCATATTTGGCTAAATCAACCGTTTTAAGTTTATTTGCAATTTAATTCGTACTCATAAAAACCAAAACCCCAAAGGCTTTTTGTTTAATTGAATTCCTACTAACTCTATAATATCACGTAGTCCTTGAGATCGATATTCGGGGAGTTTTCCCTTTATTACTCCAGAGGCAAAATAGTACACTTGCTATTTTACCGATCAAGTTTTTGGCGCCATTGCCGGGGACTGCCGAAAATTATAGAGTTTTTAGATTTATTTCAATTAGAATTTTGTTGCTCTGCGACTAAAATTTTACTTTCTGAAAAAAAAAATTTATTTTATTTTTGTTCAATTCTAACTAATCTGCTCTAATCCTTGTATGCGAGGAAAGTCCTCAGCTAATTTATCTTTTGACGCAGAACCTGAAAGATCTTTGCACGCTAGGCTTAGAAAAGCTAAACAAGCAAGACTGGCAGAGTCAACCATAGAACTCGTAATTCAAGAACCAGAAAAAGAGGAAGAAGCTTCAGATCATTCTGGTCGTTCAAATATAGGGTCAAAATCAGATACAGAGTCAGAGACAGAGACAGTTATGGGGGAACCTCAAGAAAGGCTCCTCGGAGACTATGGTGTTGTGAATACACCGGGTGGGAGACTAACAATTGTCAACCAACCGGTGAATGTTCCTAATTTTCAATTGCATCCAAGCACCATCACTCAGCTCGAAAGAAAGCCTTTCACCGGAAAGGTTAATGAAGATGCAAACAAGCACTTGCAAAGATTTTTGACCATGAGCACCACTCTGAAAATTGATGGTCATACTGAAGAAGCCAAGAAGCTAAGGATGTTTCCTTTCACCTTAGCCAAAGAGGCAGAAGAGTGGTTCTATTCCCTCCCAGCGGGCAGTATCACATCGTGGGAAGAGATGGAAAAGGCCTTCTTGAATGAGTATTTTCCAGCGTCAGTCTTTCTACGAAAAAGGTATGAAATTCTGAACTTTAAGCAGAAAGAGGGTGAACCTTTGGGAGATGCCTACAAAAGATTCAAGAGGATCCTCGTAGCATGCCCAACTCATAACATGGATCATACTGAACAGATGCAAGTATTTGTTAATGGGCTCAAAATAAAGACAAAGCAGTTGGTCGATACTGCAGCCGGTGGCTCAACTAATTTCTCAACAGCCACTGGTATTAAGAAGATCATTGAAGCGATAGCTGCAAATGAGCATCTAGAGTTGTATGACAGGTGGACTATCAAACCTGAGGGAATAATTGATCTGAAGTTGGAGACTTCTAAAATTCGGGTTGAAGATGCGATAGCTGCAGAAGTTGAAAAGAAATTGAAGGCTATGAATATAGGTACACAACAAGTGGCTCAAGTTCAACAAGCTCAACCTATCAGCTGTGATATTTGTAATGGCCCTCACCAAACTGTATACTGTGATGCTACTCCCAAGCAGATTGAAGAAATCAAATTCCTGAGGCAAAACAATCCGTATTCTAACACCTATAATCCAGGGTGGAAGCATCATCCCAATTTTGCTTGGAAAGATCAACAACAACAAGGCACCCAGAAGGCAGAGTGGGAAGTGGCAATTGAAAGATTGGCTGGGCAGTGCTCTCAGTTCCAAGAAGAAACAAGAAATAACCACAGAAACACCACCGCCTCAATTAAAAATCTGGAAGTCCAAGTGGGACAAATAGCACAACACCTCACTCTACAGGCACAAGGTACCTTTCCGAGCTCAACTATGAAAAATCCGAAAGACCAAGAGAAAATAAATGATGTCACAACAAGAAGTCAGAAAGCTGCAGATTTTGAAAAAGAAGAGGAAATAGATGACAACTTGATCATTGAGGTAGATTTGGAAATAAGAGAGAATCCAAAAGAGCCTGAAGTTGTGGTACCATTGGTTAAGCCACTTGAAGAGAAAAATAAGAAAGATGTTAAACCGGTGATCAAGCTACCTTTCCCTTCTAGAGTGACAAAGAAAGATTCAAAAGAGAAAGACTTTGAGAAGTTTGCTGCCTTGTTTAAAATGTTAGAAGTCAATCTCCCCTTCTTTGAAGCACTTGAGCACATGCCGTTGTATAAGAAATTTATGAAGGAGGTGATTGCTAAAAAGAGAATCGTGGGAGGAGAACCAGAAATTGCAATTGAAAAGTGTGGTATAGTCTCGCCAGCAAGGAATATCCCCATCAAAAAGAAAGATCCTGGAGCAGTGGCGATACCATGCACCATCAAGAACAGAATGTTTAAAAAGGTACTCATTGATTCTGGTTCTAGTGTGAGTTTAATGCCGCTATCTATCTTCAAAAAGCTTGAATTGGGAAAGATAAGCGAAAGTGAGACAAAATTAAAGTTCGCTGATCACACCATCAAGAAATCATATGGGGTAGCTGAAGATGTACTGGTGGAGGTTGATAAGTTTGTATTCCCCGTTGACTTCCACATCATGGACATTCCTGAAGATGAAGAAACTCCTATCCTTCTTGGGAGACCATTTTTGTTAACAAGTCGTTGCAACTTTGACATTGAGAAAGGGACATTAACAGTGAAATCATTTGATGAAGAAGTAACCTTGAAGATGTTAGAAGTCAAGAAACAAAGTGCAGGTGTACATGATCAAGCTTCTGTTGGTATGATCAAAAGTGAGGGAGAAGACAAAAGTCCAAAACATCTCCAAGAAAAAGTTTCAAGCATAGCCTCTCGGGTGGAACCAAATTATGTAGCTATCAAAAATCCTAAGAAGGCTAAGGAAGTCAAGAAGAAGGTGGAAAAGAAAGAGCAAGGTAAGAAGAAGAATGTGGGAAGTGAGTTGAAGATAAAAGTTGTCCATACTCTTCATCTTCATGAGTACGTGGTTACGGACGTGACAAGCAACAAGGTGTGGAAAAGGAAATACCCTCCATAATAAAGGGTAATGGACCGTCGAGCCATGCGACGTTAAACGAAGCGCTTTGTGGGAGGCAACCCACAGTTTTAATAATTAGTTTCTCTGTTTGTTTATTTTATTTTCAGGAGATAAAAGAGGACGTCTCTGGTGAAAGCTTGGAAGTGATCATTAGAGTGCATTACCCTCTGTGGGTCACCTCTCTCAGGCTCGTTCTGAAACATTGAGGCCAATGTTTAGTTCAAGTTTGGGGGAGGCTCTTCTCTTTGCATTTTATTTTTATGTTATTTTTATGTTATTGGTATGATGTGAAACCATAAAGTGAATTTTGCCCAAATTTTGACCGAAATTTTAATTTTTGTTGAAGAAGTTTTTGATCCTAAAGAACGATCGGGAATAGTATATAGAGATGAAGCGAGGATTGTTTGAGGACAGGAAGTGCGGAATAATGTGACAAGAAGAGGTTTGTTTAAGCGCCCTTGGTTCCTTGAAAGAGATACGAGTCTAACGTGTAGATTTGCACCATAGTACTTGTCTCCTGAGAAGTACTTATCGAGTAGTTTATTGATACAGTCTGGCATTATTCAGATTCACTCGCATGATGACTGGTTGAGAAAAAAAAGGAGATATAAAGTTGGCACCAAATGATGAAAAGGCGGTAAAAGGTAATCGGCTCGCTAAGTTGGGTAACCCTCACCCGGTTATTCAGCCCAAAGGAGATTGAACCCCTAACGTCGTCCAAAAGGACAATATATAACTGCAAAGTTTGAAAATTTCATCGGTAATAAAAAGTAGCCAATGCTGCTAGTTTGGTGCCAGGAAAAGAAAAAAAGAAGCCTTGATTCGTCTCATGCAGGTGATGATTGTTATAAGAGATGCAGTGCCTTAATATGATTGTTCGAATGAAAGACGAGGAAAATCGGAAAGAGACTTAAGTGAAAAGCATAGTTGGAGAGGTATCCGAAACGGGAGCTTGAGGCTTAATGTGGTAACAAAACTCGTCGCGTCATGTGAATGCCGAACCAACTGTTTCTTGATCAATACAGACGGATATCTCACGTATGAACACCGTGTGCTTTGAGGGTCATTAACTTTTGTAGTTGTCGCTTGAGGTCAAGCAACGGTTTAAGTTTGGGGGAGTTTAATCAGTGGTTTTCACACATATATTTACCGTGGTTTTTAAGTATGTTTAAGTTATGTTATTGAGTGTTTTATTTCTTTATTCGTCATTTTATGCTTTGGTTGTATGTTTTAATGTTTTCAGACTGATATGGAGAAATCAGAGTAAATCAGTGCGAAACTCGGAGTTTTGAGGAAGTTCAGAAAACAACTTTCAGCAGGCCTGACACGGGTGGCCGTGTTGCTCAACACGGGCCGTGTCAGGAAGAGAGCTGGGAGCAAAGTTTGAGAGAAAGGAAAAACAGTGAAGCAACACGGGTGCCCGTGTTGCACAACACGGCCCGTGTTGCACATCCTGGGACTCAACAATAAAAATTAATAGGACAGGGGATCAACATGGGTGCCCGTGTTGCACAACACGGCCCGTGTTGGGTTTGACGCTGATTTCAGTGATTTTTGTGATTTTGTTCAGTGGTTTGCCTGCAAGGGTGTTTTTGGGATTTCCAACCAACTTAAGTGAGTCTGCACTATTTAGGAGGGTTTTCAAGATGAATTAGGGATCTTTTTGCCACACGAAGAATTGGAGGATTGAGAAAGGAAGCCTATGCAATTGGAGAAGAACAGAGAACTCTCATGAGCGGAAGCCATTGAAAGATCAAAGTTCATCATCTCTATTGTAATGTCTTTATTTGATATCTTTGTAATTTCTTTGGATGATATGAGTAGCTAAACCCCCCAATGCTAGGGGGTGTCCCTGATTAACATTTGTGATGATTTTGAATTCCAAATTTCAATAACATATTTCTCTTTCATGTTCAATTTAATGGTATAAGGTTTTTAATGCTTTCCTTGTCGGACCAACTAGATTGATTTATGACTGACAATTAGGATTGACATCCATTGTTAGGGTTTTTATACCATTATACTATAGTAGATATCACCTAGGACTAGGGATACCCTATAGTAACCGGATTATTCTTGATTATAATAATACTTGATTTGATCACTAATTCCGAAGGACTTTGGGATTGGGATTTCAATGTTCAAAGGTTTGCCCACTAAGGACTTAGGAGCAAATACCCTTAAGAACTGGTAATTGATAAGTTGAATTTTGTTAATGAAACAAGGGTTCAGAATTGTTACATGTTAATGCACACACCTACCCTGGCATGTTACTCATATTTGGCTAAATCAACCGTTTTAAGTTTATTTGCAATTTAATTCGTACTCATAAAAACCAAAACCCCAAAGGCTTTTTGTTTAATTGAATTCCTACTAACTCTATAATATCACGTAGTCCTTGAGATCGATATTCGGAGAGTTTTCCCTTTATTACTACAGAGGCAAAATAGTACACTTGCTATTTTACCGATCAGGGAGATTCCTACAAAAGATTCAAAAGAACTCTAATGGCATGTCCCACTCATAATATGGACAAGATTGAACAGATGCAAGTGTTTGTCAATGGGCTCAAAATTAAAACAAAGAAGTTGATCGATACAGCAGCTGTAGGCTCAACAAATTTCACAACAGCCCCCGGCATCATCAAGATCATTGAAGCAATAGCTACGAATGAGCATTTGGATTTGTATGACAGGTGTGCTAGCAAACCGGAAGGACTCATTGATATGAAGCTGGAAAATTCAAAAATTCGGGTTGAAGATGCAATAGCGGCAGAAGTTGAAAATAAATTGAAGGCTATGAATATAGGTACACAATAGGTTGCTCAAGTTCAACAAGATCAACCTGTCAGTTGTGAGATTTGGCATGGTCCTCACCAAACTGTGTGTTGTGTTACTACTCCCAAGCATATTGAAGAAATTAAATTCTTGAGGAAAAACAATCCGTATTCTAACACCTATAATCCTGGGTGGAAGAATCATCCAAACTTCTCTTGGAAAGATTAACAACAACAAGGTCCTCAGAAGACGGAATGGGAAGTAGCTATTGAAAGATTGGCTGGACAATGCTCTCAGTTTCAAGAAGAAACAAGAAACAACCATAGGAACACCACAACTTCAATAAAAAATCTGGAAGTTCAAGTGGGGCAAATAGCACAACATCTCACTCTATAGGCACAAGGTACTCTTACGAGCTCAACTGTGAAAAATAAGAAAGACCAAGAGAATATTAATGATGTCACAACAAGAAGTCGGAAATTTTTAGAATCGAAAAAAGAAAAAGAGGAAATAGATGACAACTTGGTCATAGAGGTAGATTTGGAAGCAAGAGAGAATCCGAAAGAATCTTAAGTTGTGGTACCACCGGTTAAGCCACTTGAAGAGAAAAATAAGAAAGAAGCTAAACCAGCGATCAAGTTACCTTTCCCGTCTAGGGTGTCAAAGAAGAATTCAACATAAAAGGATTTTGAAAATTTTGTTGGACTGTTTAAAAAGTTAGAAGTCAATCTCCCTTTCTTTGAAGCACTTAAGCACATGCCTCTGTACAAGAAATTTATGAAGGAGGTGATTGCTAAAAAGAGACAAGTGGAAGGAGAACCAGAAATTGCAACTAAAAAGTGTGGTATAGTCTCTCCAGCAAGGAAGATCCCAATTAAGAAAAAAGACCCTGGAGCGGTAGCTATACCTTGGTCTATCAAGGATAGAATGTTCAAAAAGGTACTAATCGATTCTGGATCTAGTGTGAGTCTAATGCCATTATCTATTTTCAAAAAGCTTGACTTGGGAAAGATAAGTGAAAGTGAGACAAAATTAAAGTTTGCTGATCACACCATCAAGAAATCATATGGGGTAGCTGAAGATGTACTGGTGGAAGTTGATAAGTTTTTCATTCCAGTTGAATTCCACATCATGGACATTCCTGAAGATGAAGAGACTGCTATCCTTCTTAGGAGACCATTCTTGTTGACAAGTCGCTGAAATTTCGATATTGAGAAGGGGACACTAACGGTGAAATCATTTGATGAAGAGGTAACATTGAAGATGTTAGAAGTCAAGAAACAAAGTGTAGGTGGACATGATCAAGCTTCTGTTGGTATGATCGAAAGTGAGGGAGAAGGAAAAAGTCCTAAACATCTTTCGGAAAAAGTTTTAAGCATAGTCTCTCGGGTGGAACCAACTTATGTCTCTATTAAAAGTCCTAAGAGGGAAAAAGAAGTCAAGAAGAAAATGAAAGAGAAAGATCAAGGTGAGGACTAGAAAATGGGAAGTGAGTTGAAGATAAAAGTGGTCCATGCTTTTCATCTTCATGAGTTCTTTGGTATGGAGATGACAAGCAACAAGGTTTGGAAGAGGAAATACCCTCCATGATAAAGGGTAATGGACCGTCGAGGCATACGACGTTAAACAAAGCGCTTCGTGGGAGGCAACCCACGCTTTTAATAATTAATTTGTCTTTTTTTTGTTCTCTTTTCAGGTAATAAAAGAGGGTCTCTCAAGTGAAAGCTAGGAAGTGATCGTTGGAGTGCAATACCCTCTGTGAGTCACCTCTCGCCGGCTTGTTCTGAAACATTGAGGCCAATGTTTAGTTTAAGTTTGGGGGAGGGTTTTCTCATTGCAGTTTATTTTTATATTATTGGTATGATATGAAAACTATTAAATTGAATTCTTCCAAAATTTTGACCAATTTTTTGATCGATTTTTTGTTTGTTTTTCATAAGAGCTTTTTATCGTAAAAGCGATCGGGAATAGTATATAGAGATGAATGGATGGTTGCTTGAGGGTAAGAAGTTCGGAATAATGTGACAAAAGGGGATTTGTTTGAATAACCTTGATTTCCTAAAAAGAGATACGAATCTAACGTGTAGATTTGTACCATAGTGCTTGGATCCTGAGAAGTACTCCTTAGGTATTTTTTCTATACATTCTGGCATAATTTTTATTTCACATGCAGGTATGATTGGTTGAGAAAAAATATATAAAGTTCGCACCAAATGATGAAAAGGCGGTTAAAGGCAACCGACTCGTTAAGCTGGGTAACCATCACCCGGTTATTCAGACCAAAGGAGGTTGATCCACAAACGTCGTCCAAATAAGGATAATATATAACTGCAAAGTTTAAAAATTTCATCCGTAAATAACAGTAGCAAATGCTGCTCATTTGGTGCCCGAAAAAAAAAAGAAAAATTCTTGGCTAGTCTTGTGCATGTGATGATCATCACAAATTCTCAGTGCCTTAATTTGATTGTTCGAATGAAAAAGGAGGAAAATCGGAAAAAGACTTAACTACAAAACATAGTTATAGAGGTGTCCGAGATGGGAGCTAAGGTTTTAAATTTTCTAGCAGAAACTTTTTGCGTCATATGAATGCCGGACTAACTGTCTCTTGATCAATCGGAACATAAGTCTCACGTACGAGTACCTGTATGTTGTAATTTTCTTTAGCTCTTGTAATTGTCACTTGAGGTCAAGCAACAGTTTAAGTTTGGGGGAGTTAGCTTGTTCTCTTATAGACATCAGGACCACATTGTAACACCCCATATTTTCCGTTTATTAATTTAATTTAGATTTAAATTAATTAATTGGAATCTTGGTATTTTAATTTGGATTTAACTGGAAAATTATGGAATAAGAGCTATTGGGCTTATGGTGTAATGTTAGTAAAAGAGGGGTGCTATTTGGTTAGGCCTTTTACTAAGTTGTGTTTATTTTATTTTATTTTTCATAAAATAAGAAAAGAGCCAATTGGGAGATAAAGAAGAACACGTGAAAGAGCAAAGAAGAGAAGAAGAAGAAGAAGAAGAAGAAGGGAACCTTCAAGAACTCCGATCGAAGGTAAGGGGGGACTCTTCCTTTTAGTATCTATTATGTGATTATAGGTAATAGGACTAATTAGGATATTATTTGATTCAATTGGTTGTATTGGGATTGCGATTGTTAGGTTTGGGAATGAAATAGTTTGGGGAAATTGATGATATTGCATGAAATTATGATTGGAAAAATGTGTTTTAATGATGTTTGATGATGTGTGATAATGTCTGCGATGTTTTTATACCTTTATGTGATGTTTGGAATGTATTTTAGGTGGAAAATGGGTGAGATCACAGGTCTGTTGCAGAGATGAAAATTCTGCAAAATCGCGCGTCCGCTAAGTGGAGGTCCCGATGTAGTTCGCTTCTGCCTGACGTCGCTGGTGGTCCGCTGAGCGGACCCTGCTGTGCAGAAATTTTTCTAAACTTTGAGATATCGTATATTTTGATCCGTGTATCATTTCTTAGTGTCGTTTTGGACGTTGTAAAACAAATTAAATATTGTATATGATGAATTGGTGGGATGGGCAGTGGCCCGACTTATTTTTAAAATTGATTTATTGCTTTGCAAAATGAAATATTGTGCATATGTGTGATTCTGTGAATATGACAATGTTTTGGTGTGATGACAAATGAATGGTGGTTATTGTTATGGTTATTATGACGAATGTGTAATTAACTGAATGATTGTGCAAACATGTACATACTTTGTCGGTGATGAAAATGGTAAGTTATGGTGAGACGATGCGGTGCATTGGATCGGTGATGTTTTTAAGTATGTTATATGTGTGCATTCATTCATATGCACTCGGTGGTGGATCCTGGTGATGATTTGGATCGATGGTGGACATAATTCCCATTGTGTGGAATTTGTGTCGGTTTGGCCGTATCTCGGTGATGTTTAGATCGGTCGGGTGGATTAAGTCCACGGTTTATTGGCACCACATGCATAGTGTCAGTTGGTCCATATACATATTGATATAACATGATTGAATGAATTTCAGTGTTATATTTTGGTGATCTAATTGTTGGTATGGTTACTTGATGATTGTATGAAAATCTGAATATAATGCAATTTGGGTGAATGGTATGTTATGATGTTATGTTGCTTATGAATGCATAATATTTATAATTGTGAATGAGACTCACCCTTACATGTTGTCATTTTTCAGATTGAGGATAGCGGCTTTCGACTTGGTGAGGATTAGCTCATAAGTCAGTGTGTTTAGTGTAGCGTCAAGTGTCATGCTCTGATATTGTAACACTAGGGAATGCTAGATGGAAGCATATTTTCAGGATTGGTTGGTTCATAAAGAGTTAAGCTGCCATAAAAGATTTTGAAAGTCTCCACTATACTCAGATCCGATTGATAGTCATCAATGGTGGCTTTAGATGAGACACACTTTGTAACATTCTCAATAGATGAGATGGTGATAGCAATGGGAAGTTTGTAAATTTTAGACCAGAAAGTGTTTCCATCATAACTTACTCTGGAAAACACCCATAATTTCTCTACTAAATTAGTAAAGACAGGTCCGTTCAACAAGGCGTATTAGCCAGACCAATTCTGGATAAGCATACTCCTTGTCATATCCAAACCAGAATCCTTTAGTCTGGTAAGATTGGGTTGTTTTTCAGAAATAACTTGTAGAGTTTCCTCATTTCCATGAAAGGTTTTGGAAGACATTGTTAAAACACAAAATGAGAAACAAGAGAGAAGTTTGAACACAAGATATTGTAAAGTGGTGAGGAGGTAATTCCTTTATATAATTAACATGAGGGAAGTTAAAAAGAACCACAACGGTTGTTATTTTTTAAGTAGATTATGAGAATCTCTAAAAGGCTAGGAAACATAGAGGTATGGGAAAGGGAAGATACATTAATTCTACTGATGAGGGAATGTCAATCACTCTACATAATGACTAATGTAACTGACACACATTAGTATACTGAAATCTTGCATGGGTCCTAGTGAAACGTGTATTAGAGAATAAAGAATAGTTATTTTTATATTTGAATAATATTAAAATATTAAATGAAGATAATTCTAACACAAAGATTACCAAACAACTAAAATAAAATTTTATTAATTAAAGCAGACAATAACACACACACAAATACATCAAAAAAAAACATTCAAAACAAGAACAAACATAAAGAACATTCATACATTAACTAAGACAAGTATATTTTCCTATCCCCTGAAGACGTCACATCTTGTTTTAAACAGGAAGAACTCAGAAAATCTTTTTGGTCCATCTTCTACTATCGCTTCCTTGATCAAATCAACTATTCCTTCACGAAATAAAACTTCAGAAAAAATTCTTCCATAAGGAATGTAGGACTTGGTGCAATGTCTAGAGTCATAGACATATTTCCATAGATGGTCGAAGACAGTTAGAGGTAGATTCACTCGGACATCATTCATCAGAAGATAAATGAGCACTTGATCATCATATATCATAAAGTCTTGATTTTCTCCTCTGGGAAGGATATTGGACAATAGTAACTTGAACCAAACATTTGGAAGTGGTAGGAGATTTCTAGGATTGAGAGGTTCATAGTATGAAGACAGATCATGAAGAGAAGGAAATTTTTTCAGACATGGTAGTTTTGGCTTTGACATATTCAACTATGACACCAACATCTTCACACCCAGTAGCAAGAACGATTGAGAAAAGGTTAATGGTAATGAGGATCTCAAAGATGTAAGAGAAGATGGAAGCATCTTCATAGTCAAGGCGTGCATACTTCCAGAATTCCTTAACAAGGTTCACATAGATGGGTTTCTCCAACATAGTGAGGTACATGTGCCATTCTTGGATGTGTTCCACATGTATGATAGTGCAACCAATGCTATTTTCAACAGACATAATTTCAACTTGCTTTTTAATGACAAGTTCAAGTCTTCATTTCCTTGAAATGTCTGTGGAGGCATAGAGGAGGAATTTTGGCAGATAAGAACTTATGATGAAACTTCATGATCCGATATATATATATATATATATATATATATATATATATATATATATATATGTATATATCGGAGTTGGTGATGCAAAAGTATCATATTGACAGATCATGGACAAGACAAAAGACAAAAGTTTCATAAAATAGGAAAGAAGTGAACCATACTTCATTATAGAGAAGGTATTATTCAGGTTATAAAAGAGATATCAATTAAATGATCATACAAAGATGAATGCTTAAAATATACACAAAGATGAGTCATTCTTACAAAATTTAAGAAAAATATTTTATTAGAGATTCTAAACAAAATTCGTACCTTGGAGATCTTTTATTCAGATTCTTTTCCTGAGAGCTTTTACCTCTTCCTTGACTTTGACTTATGTTTGTCTTGATGCTGCTTCTCGGTTCCTCATATGCTTTCTTCAGAGTTGTCTGTCAGAGTTTCTTACCTAATATCCTTCTGACTTCTTGACTTCTGGAGATAATTTTTCAGAGACATATATTCTGATATTTTCATGTCTGAACCTTTATTTTTTTAATCAAGCTTTTTACAACAGAAGCTTAATCTTTCAAAGGGTTAATAGTTCCTTAGCTTAAACATGTGCTTTGAGAAAAATTAACTTGCATATTCAAGCTTCTTGATGGTTGCACCTTTCAAATTCTGACTCAGAGAAGTTAGAATTAAATTTCTTAGTTTAGAATTTCTAGACTTCATCATGAGGTACTTTATTAGAATCATAAGTCGACCATCTTCCTTCTTTACTTGAATAAACTCCCAATGAGATCTTTATGAGAAAGTCAAGGGAGGACTAATCCAATTCTTGAAAACATCTCACACTCACATGGAACTCATCTTTAGAAAACAAGGATGTGTTGTCCTTTCAATTAAAGCTTTAAGATATGCATTCAATAGATATTACTCCTTATCTAATGAATATATCTTATCAACTGATTCTTCATTCTTCTGACATGAAGATGGAAAAACCGTTGGCCATAGTATTTCTTCACAAAACATATTGATCTTTATCTGACACTGTTAGCTGTTTGATAAGGACTCAAGCTCATTATCATACTCAGAACCGGAGCTCTCATACCAATTGAAGGTGAAGAAAACACTATAAAGGGGGGATTTGAATAGGGTTTTCACTCTTTGACAGTTTCTCGCTTCTTAACATCATTATGTTAATTGATCCTTTATAAGAATAATGCGGAAGCATAAACAATAAAGCATAAGAGTAAAGAACACACGATATATCCTGGTTCACTTAAAGAACCCCCTAAGCTAATCCAGTCCACCCATCTGAGGTAATTTTGCCTTGAGCACAATGACTTAATTCACTATAACCAAACTGATTACAATTACACGGGAAACAGCCGGTGACTAACATTACACAGACAACCCTGTGACTAACAACCTTTCACAGACAACAACCTAAATCTCTTGAACTTTTAACGTCTTCTTCTTCATAAGCTTATGATAGCTTGGTTGAACTTGATAAACATCATAAGGAAGAACGTCTTCATCTTGGATCTTCTGAGAACATTTCAAACAACAGACCATGTTCTCTTTTATTCAATGATCATATTAAATCACAATAATCATATTGTGGATTTTTCTTTGATTCAGATCTATGATCATCTTGTAAATAACATCATGATGCAAAAGCAATACAGAGGCAATTGTTCTTGTTGTTGTTACAGTGGTTGATGGTTTGATTGTGTTCCAGTGATTGCCGCACTGATACTAGCACCAAAAACATTTCTCTTCAAATCATCTTCATCTTAAATAGCCAAGGGAAATAAACCCATTGGAAAATAGTTGTTGAGAACCAGCTTGCTATGGATGAAGAGTCATTACACAATGATATTGAGTAGTACAGCCACGTCTTGTCCTTTTCCATAATTCACGCTGATGGAGAGGTAGTGGTATACAACGTTTATGTACTTTGTACTTTATCATTGCTAACGGTAACGTTTGTCTTCTTAACTTTAGAGGCTTATGATGGTAGATATTTAAAGCATGAGTGGAAGAGAGACATCATCTCAAGATCAGGTCTTCAGTCTTAAGAATTTGTCCACTTTGGAACCTTGTCGTTGAAGTTGCTGCCCTTATCTTGAGAACTCATTCTTCAAAGCTTCAAGTCTTTAGAGTCTTCATAACTGCGTCTTCAGAGTCTTCAGCACTTGGTCTTCATAATTCTTTGTTATCAGAAACCAAATATTTAGAACTTCAATCTTTATAACCTTCAATCTTCAGAATCTTTAGCACTTGTTCCTTTAGAAGATTATACGTTCAGAATCTCCACTAGCTTCCGATGAAAATCACTTCTCAAAACATAATCTATATGATCATTACAACAACAATATCAGATATCCTAAGATCTTTCTGATTGTGACCAGATATAGAAGCATACTTGCTTCTCCAAAATGTTTGCGACTTGTGTTACACATAGTAACTCACATATGATCTTTAGTATTCATCTTAATGGTGTCTGTTTAATATGATAACTTTGATGAACACGTATAAAAACACAAATAGTTCTTTTCACAAATACTCCATTGTTATCATCAAAACACAGAGGCGTATTGCAGAACCAACTCTTGTTCATACACATATAACCAAGAATAAAAATGTGTCTCATACACATTCAACAACAAGAACATAAACAACAACATAAACATTCAACAAAAAAAGATAAACATAAACAACAAGAACACAAATATTCAACAACAATAACATAAACAATAACAACATTCAAGATCAATATTTTACTGTATATGCATGGTAGAGAAAAATTTATGTACCGGAAAACGTGATGAAGAAGTAAAAGAGTTAAATTTTGTGAGTTTCTTCCATCTTTCTTATAAGTTTATTCATGTTCCTCCTTCGTTTTTACTTCCTTTTTCGTTGCTTTCTACTTTAAGCCAAGAACGATAATGATGGTGTTTTTTCCATGTTCACTTAAGAATGATATTGATGGTACATAAATAACGTTGAATGAGTTAAGCTCTGTGTGTGTTTCGTTTCTTTAATGGAGATGAAAAAATGGTTAGGGTTCAAATAGTTTCTCAATGCTTAATGTATTAGGGTTTAAATGGTTTCCAAGCGGTGAAAAATGACATCTAAATAGGCATGACAAGCTAATTTTTATTTCTTGTTTCTAAATCAAACATTTCACCACGGTTCTTAAACCAACCGTGGTTATATCTAATTTATTTAATTAAATTTTATAAAAAAGCGCCCATTTTAAACTTTCTAAAATTTAAAAATAAAAATAGAAATATATCACCACGGTTGCTTTCATCACCATATTGACATCTAGATTATATTCAGATTTAAAATAAATAAATAAAAAAAGACGCCACTATAAAAATAAAAATAAAAATAAAAAGAAGTAAGTCATATCATCACGGTTGGATTAATCAATTGTAGTGAAATCCGGTTTATATTTAATTTAAAAATAAATAAAAAAGAAAGGTGTCACTATAATATTAAAGAAATCACAAAAAATTTGGTGCTGAGATTCGAACCCATGAACTTTATACACTTTTACCATAGTTTCTCTATCCTACTGTGGAAATATGTAAACTTTTTTTAGTTAAAAATAAATAAAAATGTTGGCACCTGATTTTGAAGATGTCACCACGGTTCTTCAAAGAACTGTGGTGTCGCGGAGGAAAAATTGAGATTTAAGCTATTGATTAACTTAACTCACAAAGTCAAGGTTTATTGCAAAAGGTTTTAAGTTTGAAAATAAGACGGTTTTGAAAAAGGGAAAATATTTTTAAAATTAAAGAAGATGGACAAAATATGAAGGGACTATCCTAAAGCACAAAGTAAAAAGCTAAGGAATAAAAAGATCTAACTAAATAAGAAGCAAGCATCTAACAATAAGTCAAAAATGAGAATTCTCTTTCTGTTGGATTAAGTATTAAAGAAAACCAAACCGTAAGTAGATGAAAGTCTAATAGCATAAGATAAACCCATAACATCAGATGAATTTTGGAGCATCAAACAAATTCAAAGTATCAAGCTAACCACATATATCAGATGGAAGCTCAAAGTCATAGTTAACAATCCCTGCATCAAATAAAAACATAAACAGACAGATAAAACCCAATGTATCATATGATATAACCTACTATGTTTAGTACTGAATGGTAAGATTGGTACTAATTGTGATTCTGAACTATGTATGCTCACATACTGAAGCATCTGGCCTGGCATCTGGCCCTTGTGTGAGTTGTCTTATGTGTGTTTGTAGTAGCTTATGAAATTTGAATACTGACTACTAATTGTGTGTTCATGCATGACTAACTTATCTTGAATGATTGCATGACTGATTATTTTGGAGTAATATGTGTGTAGCCTTTTCATGTGTGTGTAACTACCTGATGACTCATGTGTGTGTAACTACCTCATGATTTCTGTCTATGCTACTCATGTGTTGCTTCTATGGCTTATGTTGTTGCTGATGTGTGTTATGATGGATATTCTTCTGTTATTGCTGATGTTTGTTCTAGATACGTGATCTTTGATACTCAGTTGTGTTTTGAACGTGAATAGTTGTTTTACCAAAATTTTCCAAAGTGGAAGATTGATCTTCCTTTTGGATTTGCTGCATTATGAAAAACAACATGGAGTATGTTCAAGTTAGTTATGGTGCACATGGAGTATGTTCAAGTTAGTTCTGGTGCAGCAGGGACACATGTGGAACTTGGTGTTCCAACATGTGTTCTACAACATCTGGTTTCTTACAAGAGACAAATGTTATTGCAATTTTTTTAAGACTTATTCTATCCAAGATTCAGTCAACAGAGAAGATCTACAAATACAAGATAAAGAGTTAATTTCAATGTTCCGGTGCAATATATGGAAATCGATGTTCCAGCATATGTTGTACAACATATGGCTTTGTCAGCATGCCATATAACTGTTGTTTAGTGCATAATTTTTTATTAGGATGTAATTGTATTTTTTTGTAGTTAATTTAGCAAGAGGCATTGAACATCACGTGGTTGATGTTTACGGAAAGCTAATTGTACTAATTCGAAATAGTGAATTTTCTTTCATGGATAGAGTGCCCTCCAGA